>NC_041397.2:195109589-195189589 GCF_900747795.2 Erpetoichthys calabaricus
CCTTTTTAAACTGAGGAAAATGAACCGGTTGTAATATGACCAAGCTGTGTGCTGAGTTTACTCTTGAGCATGAAATCTAACGTGGTTTGTGCCCTTCAGAATGAAAACAGTTTGCATTTACCTCTTTAATAAAAGGTGAGCTTTTAAGCCTGAGAAATCACCCCGTAAATGCACACGTTTAATTGCACATGTGTTAATATGTATACTTACACTGTATTAAAAGACACTCAACAATTAACGTTATTTACCTTTGTTCCTGCGTTTGATAAAAGGCGAGCTTTTAAGCCTGAGAAATCACCCCGTAAATGCACATGTTTAATTGCACATGTGTTAATATGTATGCTTACACAGTATTAAAAGACACTCAACAATTAACGTCATTTACCTTCGTTCCCGCGTTTGACTCGTGCTGTAAATCTCTTGCGATGTCCACGGGTTTATTAAATGTTAGCTAAGACCCGGCAGTTAAAAGTGTCTTCTCATTAAACTTGTATCTCGCGAATATGGCATTGCAAACGGCAGCGGGTCAGTTCACGTGATTACGTAGGAGGCGTGATAGATAGATAGATAGATAGATAGATAGATAGATAGATAGATAGATAGATAGATAGATAGATAGATAGATAGATAGATAGATAGATACTTTATTAATCCCAATGGGAAATTCACATTCTTCAGCAGCAGCATACTGATACAATAAATAATATTAAATTAAAGAATGATAATAATACAGGTGAAAAAAACAGACAATAACTATGTATAATGTTAAATATTAACGTTTACCCCCCCTGGTGGAATTAAAGAGTCGCATAGTTTGGGGGAGGAACGATCTCCTCAATCTGTCTGTGGAGCAGGACAGTGACAGCAGTCTGTCGCTGAAGCTGCTCTTCTGTCTGGAGATGACATTATTTAATGGATGCAGTGGATTCTCCATAATTGATAGGAGCCTGCTGAGCGCCCTTCGCTCTGCCACAGATGTTAAACTGTCCAGCTCCATGCCAACAATAGAGCCTGCCTTCCTCACCAGTTTGTCCAGGCGTGAGGCGTCTTTCCTCTTAATGCTGCCTCCCCAGCACACCACTGCGTAGAAGAGGGCGCTCGCCACAACTGTTTGATAGAACATCTGCAGCATCTTATTGCAGATGTTGAAGGAAGCCAGCCTTCTAAGGAAGTATAACCGGCGATGACGCGATACGTGACTCCGCCTCCTCCATTAGAGTATATGGACAAAAAACAGGTTCCAGTTATGACCATTACACGTAGAATTTCAAAATGAAACCTGCCTAATTTTTGTAAGTAAGCTGTAAGGAATGAGCCTGCCAAATTTCAGCCTTCTACCTACACGGGAAGTTGGAGAATTAGTGATGAGTCAGTCAGTGAGGGCTTTGCCTTTTATTAGTATAGATATATATATATATATATATATAATGTCCTCCATGGGGCGCAGCAGCTATCCAAACCCGACATAAACAGGCACAAGGCACAAATTCAAAGCATAACACACGTTTTTATTTACAGGTTAACTGTTTCCCAATCATTCCCCCTGTATAGTCCCAGCACACAGTACAATAATAGAGCACTTTTTTTTCTTCTTTCTCTTTATCTCAGTCCATTCGACTTCACTTGTCTTCCAGCAAGCGTTGCAATCCAACACTGCAGGGGAGACAGTGCCCTTGTAAATCTGCTCCCCCAGTCCTTCTAATACAACGGAAGGGGCCCCAGCTGTCCATCACTATATATATATGTAATATACATACAAACACACATGCATTATTGCATCTCATATTTCAATTAATAATTAAGAGTCAAGTGCAAGTGTTTTCTGGAAGAAATCTAAAATAATCCCAGAACTGGATATGGAATTTATATTTTGAGCAGTTGTCCGTATTTTTAAAGCACTCAAAGTAATCTGGAAAATTTGTGCATAACAGGATAAAAGACACTTTCCTTGTGATGCCTGTGACTGTCTGTATTCCACAAAGCATTTGTCTTTACCTTTACTACAGTCATAAGGTATGATCTAACTATGGTATTTCAATGTACTGTGTACTCAAGAAATACATTTAGAGTTCTTGGTAGCTGTGTGCAATGATCAATAGAAAACTGGAGAGGTATCACTGGCTGCTAATAAGCAAACATCATAATGTGATCTATTTTGGCAGTGCAACTTGTGCATATTGTGCATAATTAATTTTATTTTAGTGTTTGATCTCTGTAAAGTTTAGGCTAAGCAAGTGCAACTGGCATGAAATTTCCTCTGATTGTGCCGGCTTAGCTTCTGTCTCAGCCATAGTACATCCACCCTGATCAAGGGTATCAACAGTGTGATTCGAACACCAATCACTGGATCAGGCAGCACCTCGTTTAACAAACTGTGTTAGAAAGAGAACCTTTAACAGGCAACTGTCAGCAAGCTTCCTGACCTTACACTTATTAGCATCATATGCTGCTACAATATCTTTCAGCACTGCTAATAAATGCTTTGCATGTTCTTACTGAAAAGGCTCTTATTTAATGGTCAATATCTCACTTTTTCTCTATCCAACCACCCCCACCCACAGTTTGGGGAGTCCGTCCTTTCCTTCTGAGTCAGCAGACTGTGGATGAAGGTCAAAGATACCAAGATATGAAGTGGATCATATATTGAGTTGACTTCATCTTTTCTCTGGAGTGAACAGACAGACATGTTAGACATGTTAATTTCATACCCATAAGGTCAAGCAACAAAAATACAAGGGTTTTGTGACCCCTGAATTAATCTTGTAGACCTTGTGAAGTCCTGAAAGTCATTGTAGCAGGTTCCTGAAAGCAAATGCTTCACTTCCTGGATGGAGTTAGATGCTTGAGCTGCATCAGCCCATTAGGCACAATAATATATGAACAAAATGGGAGTAAAACGTGCGTAATATGAGTAAATGTGAGTGAAAATGGAAGTTTCACATTCATCCCATGATTGTAATGAGCACATCTACATGTTTGTCCACTCATCTATCCATTTTGTAACTGGTGGATACAGTTCAGGGTGGCCGATGAAACCACCTACTCACACGCATCCACTTACACATACAGGCACAGTGGCAGTGACGACAACAGTTGTGGGAATCAAAAATCAAAGCAAGTTTCAAATGAAGTGGTGATTTGGCTTGTCATCATCATCGATGAAATGAGCTGCTCCTTTTGTTAATACTAACATAAAATTTATTTAGGATTTACACATGTATGAATACATGTATAGTACGGCAAAACAGCATTGCTTCACTGCTGAATATGCATATGCAGATTTGTGTTATTCATTTGGTTTTTGAGGGCAAACTAATGTTTATGCGCATAACCCCTAAAATGTGAAGAACATAGTCAAAACACTTACATCATATACATTTTTTTGTTAAATCTTATAACTGCATAACTAAGGCATGTTTTGGGCCAGAAACTGTGATGACAGACCAGAGCTGCCATTATCTGACCAAGATCCTTTTTGGAGTAAATCCTTTATACTCCTACTCTTCATTTTATGTTCAATATCCACTACATGTGGTTTGGCTCATTAGTGTGCATGTTAGTATAATAGTTTAGAGGTACAGTATATTCTGTTCATATTCATATGTGGGCCAGGAGAACTTGTCAGTTCTAGAAGGTTCATTGGAACTGAGCATGGCCTTACTATCTGTGCTGTCAACTACCTCCCATGAGTCAACAGCACCAACTCCAAATGGACTTGCTACTCTGCCTGCGGAGAAGACCAAAATGAACAATCCGAGCTGATGGTCACAATCACCACAATGATTGAGATAACTACCACACTCGAGAGGGGCATAAATGAGATAAAGATTAATATAAAGAATGTTAAAAAGGTTATAAGGAAAGATAAATGACATAAACATGACAAACAAGAAGCTGCTTCAGGATATTAACAACCTGGAGAAACGTTTAAGTAATCTCTTTGAGGTGACCTTTAAAGGCATACTAGAAAAAATTGAGGAAAAAATACAGGAAAATGCAAGTAAGATTGAAAATAAAATTGGAGAACTTGCTGCTCAGCTTGAAGACGTTAAGCAAACATTCATGACTCAGTATTGAAATAGTTGAAAAATTGGCATCCAAAAAAGCAACAGCTACAAAATCCAAATGCAAAGTGCTTAGAGACAAACTAACTGCACTGGAACATGGTTACAGAAGAAATAATATCGGAATTGAAGGTCTCCCTGAAATCTGTGAAAATCTAAAGCGAGTGCAATTTATAAATTAACTTTTCTCTAAAATAATTGGAGAGGACTTTAAATTATACACCTAGATATCGGCGCCTTACCTCATACGTGGACCAAATGCCTCAAAACCTAGAAGCCTTGTTGTTTGTTTTGACAGACTACAATCTAAAGTTAATTTGATGTCGCTTATTAGACTGAAACGGGATTATATTGAAAAATAATCGCATTTGTATTTTCTGATTCCTCACTTTCGACAGCTGCTAAACATATCACATTTTACAGCATTAAACAGTGCCTATGCAAAGTCGCAATCAGATGCAGCCTCTTGTATCTTGCTAAACTGAGAGTGGTTATTCAAGGCAAGTTGTACATTTTTAGTTCTCCAGATGAAATAGAAAAAAAGCTAAGAAAACTGATCCCGACACTCTTTGAAATATGATCATGAGTCATATTTTACCTGCAATTTGGTCCATTTGCAGTGAGACGCTTGCTGTAATTATACATTATATTTCCTTCTTGACTACTTTTGTATTTTAATTACAATTATAACTCCCCCCAAAGGGGACTCTTTAACACAGTGATGGCGAACCTTTTGGGCTCAGCGTGTCATAAATTCTGAAAATGCCTAACTTGACTCTGCTGACATGTCACACCCGCTAAACAAAAGAAAAACAATTCTTTATATACTCATTTATTAAAAAAAAATACAGCCCAATCATGTGTGGTACTATGTATTATAAAAGAAAAATCAGTGACTTACAATAGAGAATATGTGCATTGATAATTGGGCTTAAAATAGTGCACTATAAATTAACCTACTTTTAATAGTAATTTTGAATTGAACTGAAAAAATATGGAATACATTGCATTTGATTTGACATGGCTTTTGTTAAGAGGGACAGTTGAGAGAAATGTAAAACAGCACACTTTTAGAAAAGCAGACTGCTTGCCCTGTGCAGAAGTATAACCACGGAGAGAAAATAATGTGAGCACTGCCCTTTGCAGACTCAGTGGAGACAGTATACCGAAGTAGTCTTAGAGGTTAATAACTTCCTTACCTCTGCAACAGTGTTGTTTAGGGAATCTCTGAACCGCATAATGAAAAAGAAAAATATGGAATAACCCTTATCTCATATGTATGCTGTATGTATGTGAAAATATCACAAACATAGTACATACGTGATATTTTCAAGCACATACGAGATAAGTACTAGATAAGGGTTATCCCGTAATTTTTTCCCATTGTGCACTTCGAAGCTGTTGTAGTTGTTGAACTGGTTCCTGGCACAAAATAATTCAATGCACTTCACACGAGCAACAAATGTAAAAGCAGATTTCACACAAAGCTGATAGTGTTCATTTTGGAGACTGCAGTTGCAGATATCACACTTGCACCATGAAAATGAAGACAAATGAACTATGCAGCTGCCGTGATGACAAAAGTGATGTGCTGATACGGATACGGCTGATAAGCTGTGGGTGGTGCAGGGTCTTATATTTTTGTTATTTCTTGAATTTTTGTTGGTTCGGTTTCTTTGGTAACCTGGGTCTTGATGAACACTGGTATGTCACCTTTGACACACATTCGCCATCACTGGTTTAACATCATACCCTTAGTTTATTGTATTAGGATTGTACTATCATATGTTAGGATTAGGATATTATATATTGTATGAGGATTGTACCATCATATGTTATCTCCTTCACCCTGGGTACTGTTTAACATCATTCCCTGGGTTTATTCTTTCAGGACTGTTTAAGATTACCGTATTTTTCGCACCATAAGACGCACTTTTTTTTCCCCAAAAGAAGGTTGGAAATGTCTGTGCGTCTTATGGAGCGAATATTGCATCACAGACCATGATGTGTAATACCTGACAAAAGTCGACATCCAGGGGTAGAGGGCGACAAAACTCACTGTTACGTTACAGGCATTCCCTCTGTGCTTGGAGGAATGTTAGACTCATTGACTCGGCATCTAATCCTTGCGTGTGCGTGAGTTGCGAAATCTAAACAAATATAAACAAAGGCAAGATAGCATCTACATCTCATGAGGGAGCGAAGCGAGTGCTGAAAACAAAATACTCATCGCATATGTTTTGCGCATTATCACTGAGTTGGACTCTGGACTCAATAGATTACCAGTCGCTGGACTACTTCAGGCTGTTCTTTCCTGAAGCTGCCTTTCAGCTACTGTCAGACGAGACAAACAGGTATGCAGAGCAATTTTTTTAATCGAGGGCTGTGCTTGCACCGCATTCTCATTTTTCAAACTGGAAACCCACAACAAAACACGAGATGAAGGGCTTTGTGGCATTACAAATATAGATGGGACTAGACTGGCGATATAACTTCAGGGAGCATTGGTCCAAATGTGCTTTGTCCCCTGGTTGCTTTGGACAGGTTATGTCGTGTGATGATAGGTACGTGATGCTGCAAAGTGATTGTGAGCAACTGAGCTTAATAAATTCTGACACTAGTGATGAGGAGTTCTTGGGGTTTCCATAAAACTAGAAGAGTGCTTGAACCTTAAAGTCTCTCCTTATTTGTTAATGACAGTGATGTTTCTTAATACCGCTGTTGAATTTACATGGTTGAAATATTATTCTGCTATATTTTATTAAACATATTAGTGCACCATTTGGTTCAGAATATTTTTTTTCTTGTTTTCCTCCTCTAAACCTAGGTGCGTCTAATGGTCAGGTGCGTCTTATGGTGCAAAAAATACGGTATATTCTAGGTTTATACCATTTGGACTGTATTACCAATCTTTACTTTAATCCTTCTACACCACTGCTGGGGAGCTTGTTTTGTTTTGGACATGCTCTCTCTCTAGGCATGTCAGAGGACTGGGACTTAGTGAAGTGTGGTCTAGCCTCACTAGGGGATGGAAAAATGGGGGGGGGGGGGGGGGGGGGCTGGTGGGCAGAGAAAGAGAGCAAGCCATTTCTAATCTATCCTTTTTACCCCCACAATTGTAAGTGCCAACGCAACAATAGCTTCATAGCCATGACTCCTGGCAATAGTGGAAATTAAGGTTAAAGCTATCATATGTAATAATGCACTACCTTACTTTAAAGCTATAAATTGTCAACAAATGTTCAGAAGCAATGTCTCTAGATAGATAGATACTTTAGTAATCCCAAGGGTAAATTCACATACTCCAGCAGCAGTATACTGATAAGGAAAATATTAAATTAAAGAGTGATAACAATGCAGGCATACAGACAGTAACTTTGTATAATATTAATGTTTACCCCCCCGGGTGGAATTGAAGAGTCGCATAGTGTGGGGGAGGAACGATCTCCTCAGTCTGTCAGTGGAGCAGGGCAGTGACAGCAGTCTGTCGCTGAAGCTGCTCCTCTGTCTGGAGAAGATACTGTTTAGTGGATTCTTCATGATTGACAGGAGCCTGCTCAGTGCCCGTCGCTCTGTCACAGATGTCAAACTGTCCAGCTGCATGCCTACAATAGAGCCTGCCTTCTTCACCAGTTTGTCCAGGCGTGAGGCGTCTCTCTTCTTTATGCTGCCTCCCCAGCACACCACCGCGTAGAAGAGGCCGCTCGCCACAACTGTCTGGTAAAACATCTGCAGCATCTTGTTGCAGATGTTGAAGGACGCCAACCTTGTAAGGAAGTATAGTCGGCTCTGTCCTTTCTTACACAGAGCATCAGTATTAGCAGTCCAGTCCAATTTATCATCCAGCTGCACTCACAGGTATTTATAGGTCTGCACCCTCTGCACACAGTCACCTCTGATGATCATGGGGTCCATGAGGGGCCTGAGCCTCCTAAAATCCACCATCAGCTCCTTGGTTTTGCTGGTGTTCGGTTGTAGGTGGTTTGAGTCACACCATTTAACAGATGCACTCACAGGTATTTATAGGTCTGCACCCTCTGCACACATTCACCTCTGATGATCATGGGGTCCATGAGGGGCCTGAGCCTCCTAAAATCCACCACCATCTCCTTGGTTTTGCTGGTGTTCGGTTGTAGGTTGGAGATTTCTAAATCCAAACTTAAGAGCATATTCCTTCTTCTCACCAATACATCATTGCTACTCAAGAATTTATTTTTTTCTTTTCAGATAACAATTTTTTGTCCACGATCAAATCTTGCAAGTATGACACTATTACTTTCTCCAACCATGCCCCTCTGATCAAGGAGCTCAAATCACTATGCCCCACATACTCATCTCATAGCTGGCATCTTAACCCCCTGTTATTAGCTGAGGGGAACTGTACAGAATTTATATCCAAGCCAATTGATTATTTTTTAGAGACAAATGCATCCTTAGAGGTCTCTACAGGAATACTCTGGGGAAACTCTGAAGGCATTTTTAAGAGGACAGATTATCTCACATTTCTCCCACAAAAATAAATTGGAAACCAAAAAGGCATCCCAAGTTAATCAGTGAAATTACCAGAATAGATCAAGAAAATGTCAGGTGTCCAAATGAGGTACTTTATAGAAAAAGACAGGCTTTGCAATCAGAATTCAACCTTTTGACAACAAAGCAAACGGAAGAACTCATTTTTAAATCGCGACATTACTATGAACATGGATAGAAGACTAATAAGTTCTTAGCTCAACAAATCCATAAGCAGGAAGTTCGCAAGGCAATATCAGTGATTACTAACACAGAGAAAAAATCATTGACCATACCTTCTTCTATAATACGCTACTGTGGCTGTTCGTTTGTCTGTCCAGGATTTTAAATCACCTGTAGCTCGCAAACCGTTTCACCTATTGACTTGAAATTTGGTACACACATACTACGTGACATCTACTATCCGCATTTGAGGTGATGATTTTATTACTCTTTTTATTTTTATTTTATTTTACTGTAGAATCAACTCTCGGCAGCGCGCAGCAAGGCGGCCATGCGGCGCATGCGTACGGGTGCCGTTCTCATTCCCTACCACCTTCATTAATCATTCTTGAGGCAGATTGAAGACTTAAGTGCCAGATTAAGTGAAAAATTAAAGAAAACGTACTAATTGCAACACAAAAACTAACTTAATCAGTTTTAACGTGAAAAGATGCCGACGAAAGAAGAGAAGCAGAGGGCCGCTAGAGTGGAGTAAAGAAGAGCTGCTCAGGAAGGAGCAACATCAACCTCTGAGCAAACGAATGATAAACGTACAGAGAAAGAGGATGAATACTACGAATGCTCAAGCCAAGTGTATTCACTGCACGTTATCGTGCAGTGCGCTGTTACTGGTATATATATATATATAATACGCTACCATGGCTGTTCGTTTGTCTGTCCAGGATTTTAAATCACCTATAGCTCGCAAACCATTTAAACTATTGACCTGAAATTTGGTACACATATACTAAGTGATGTCTGATATCCACTTTCGTGGTGATGATTGACTTCCAAGGTTATTCCTCTTTTTATTTTTATTTTATTTTATTGTAGAATCAATTCTCGGGCATGTGGCACATGCGTACAGAAGCCGTTCTCATCCCTACCACCTTCGCCGTCATTTTCCCTACCTTTTCATATCTTAAGTCTTCAATCTGCATCAAGAATGATTTAAGTGCCAGCTTAAGTGAAAAATTAAAGAAAACGTACTAAGTAATTGTAACACAAACACTGACTTGATCAGTTTTAACGTGAAAAGATGCCGACAGAAGAAGAGAAGAAGCGGCCGCTAGAGCGGAGAAAATAAGAGCTGCTCAGGAAGCAGCAAGCACATCAGCCTCTGAGCAAACGAATGCTAGGCGAAGAGAGAAAGAGTAGGAAAACTACAAGTCAAGTGTACTCACTGCACGTTATCGTGCAGTACGCCGTTACTGGTAACAATTTAATGCACACATTTAGAGAGTACTGTAAACCCTCATATTCTACTCAATTTAAAGAAGACCAGACACAATGTATTGTGTTTTTTTAAGCATTACAGATACCACACCTAGATACTCTCAGTGCAGAGGAATTGGTTAAACCTCTTGACACTTTCAGAATTACTAGACGCTATAAACTTACTTCAGAGTGTGAAAGCAGCAGGTTCTAAAGGCTACCCTTCTGAATTTTACAAAAAAACTTTCAATTTAGTTAGCTCCCCTATTATTAGCAACATTTCTAGAAGCCAGGGACAATAAAATTCTACCTCAAACTTTTTGCCAAGTGTTAACTACCTTTCCTAAGAAAAATAAGGACTTATTACAATGTGCATCATTCAGACCAATCTCACTTCTGAATAACAATGTTAAGATACTTTCCAAAGTTCTAACTAGAAGGATTGAGAAAGTATTTCCTTCAGTAATATCACAAGATCATATCGGATTTATTAAAGGCAGACACTGAGCTTCCAATTTTGAACTCCTACTGTATTTAATGTAATATATCTATACTAATAAAAGGCAAAGCCCTCACTGACTCACTCACTCACTCACTGACTGACTGACTCACTCATCACTAATTGTCCAACTTCCCATGTAGGTGGAAGGCTGAAATTTGGCAGGCTCATTCCTTACAGCTTACTTACAAAAGTTAGGCAGGTTTCATTTCGAAATTCTACACGTAATGGTCATAACTGGAACCTCTTTTTTGTCCATATACTGTAATGGAAGAGGCGGAGTCACGTATCGCGTCATCAGGCCTCCTACGTAATCACGTGATCTGAAAACAAGGAAGAGATTTACAGCACGACTCAAACGCGGGAACGAAGGTATATATTTCTGTTTTATTTAAACCTTTTAAGTTCGTATGCATAGCCCCATTTGGCTGTTTTAGTTTTTTTTTTTTTTTCTTTCTTCAGTAATATTTAATCTCCTTAAAGAAAAACAACATATGCATTTTACTTTTTTTGTATCTCTTTAGTAATATTTTAGTGTAAAAGGATAACCAGTATTAACACATGTGCAATTAAACGTGTGCATTTACGGAGTGATTTCTCAGGCTTAAAAGCTCGCCTTTTATTAAAAAGGTAAATGCAAACTGTTTTCATTCTGAAGGGCACAAACCACGTTGGATTTCAGCCGTTAAACGCGCAAAAATGTCGGTACACCAGATAAATAAGCGCAACATATTATCAGTTGTATTGTATCCTTACAATACATATAGAAATGTGTTAATCGTTAACTAATAGTATGGGATGGTGTTTTTTGACTCGCGCCTTGATTTAAACAATTCCATGTCTTGGTGGGTTTGCGTAGCTTATTGTCAATATCTTTACACCTGTTTTTAAGACTTATTGACTGAAACGGGCTTTCACGAAAAAAGTTAGGGCTTTGCTACAGGATACACCCTCCACAAGTTAAGGAAGTAAAAATAAAGGTATATATTTCTGTTTTATTTAAACCTTTTAAGTTCGTATGCATAGCCCCATTTGGCTGTTTTAGTTTTTTTTTTCTTTCTTCAGTAATATTTAATCTCCTTAAAGAAAAACATATGCATTTAACTTTTTTTGTATCTCTTTAGTAATATTTTAGTGTAAAAGGATAACCAGTATTTAAACCTTTTATGTTACTTTATAAAGTTATTTTACACAATGTTGAAAAATTAATAAGAAAGCTACATATTTTGGCAGCTGCTGCTTTAATTTTCAATGAAATGAAAAAAGCTCTCCAAGAGAAAACCTCAATGAAGAAGAAATAGTTTGCACTATCTAAAAAGGAGAAACCCTCATTTATAAAGGTTTGCTGCAGATGACTTAACTGAAAATAAATGAATAGTTCCTATGTGTATAATACACATTTATCTATTTGACTTATGCCTTTATTCCAGCAACTTGCAACATCTGAGGTACAATTTGTTACATTACTTTTGTTTTTTGCAGCACAGGCAGGTGAAGTGACTTCCTCAGGGTCACACAGTGGTGTCAGTACCAGGATTTGAACTGACAAGCTCCGGGTTTGCTGAAATATTACTGAAGAAAGAAAAAAAACGAAAATGAGCAAATGGGGCTATGCATACAAATGTCCATCCATCCATTATCCAACCCGCTATATCCTAAATACAAGAGCCAATCCCTGCTAACACAGGGCACAAGGCAGGAAACAAACCCCGGGCAAGGTGCCAGCCCACCGCAGGGCCCACACACCCACACACACCCACACACCAGGGACAATTTAGAATCGCCAATGCACCTAACCTGCATGTCTTTGGACTGTGGGAGGAAACCGGAGTACCCGGAGGAAACCCAGACAGACACGGGGAGAACATTCAAACTCCACGCAGGGAAGCGAACCCGGGTCTCCTAACTGGCACCTTTCACTGCGCCACCATACCGCCCACATACAAACTTAAAAGGTTTAAATAAAACAGAAATATATACCTTTATTTTTACTTCCTTAACTTGTGGAGGGTGTATCCTGTAGCAAAGCCCTAACTTTTTTCATGAAAGCCCCTTTCAGTCAATAAGCCTTAAAAACAGGTGTAGAGCTAAACTTGCAGCACCGCTATTCAATTACACTTGCCTAACGCCTCTCCTAAGGGGAGATACTGTGGGATCTGGACATCAGTCAAAGCACCAATCACAGGCCCGATTAGAAAGCGGGAAGCTGTGATTTGTCGTCTCCCTCCCATGTGACAATCACAGCCTGTGTTACAACGCACTATGTATGTGTGTGTATATGTATATATGTGTATGTGTGTGTGTATATGTATGTGTATATATATGTTGATATGTGTGTATATATATATGTGGATGTGTATATGTATATATATATGTATATATGTATTTATATGTATATGTAGATATGTATATATATGTATATATATATATGTTTACATAACCTCTTTAACACACTACTTCTCCGCTGCGAAGCGCGGGTATTTTGCTAGTTCACCCATAAAGTCTAACATCCCGGAAGTCTTATTATCTTTGGATGCAGAAAAAGCACCACATTGTACAAATTTGGGCTTGTCCCAAACATATGTGCTTGGATCAAACAACTGTATACCAGTCCAGAAGCTTCAGTTTGCATTAACAACCTTATTTCAGACTACTTCAAACTAGAATGTGGTACTAGACAAAGATAACCCCTTTGTCACCACTGCTCTTTGCAATCTCCATTGAACTATTAGGAGTTCACTATTGAAATGCATCTGAGATAAAGGAGATTACCAGAGAAGGACTTGAATAGAAAATATCTGTACTATATGCAGACAATATGGTCATATCAGAACCTCAAAATTCTGTGATTGCAGTCCTATGCACTAGCATAATTTCAAAAGATATATGGAGTCAAAATTAATTTGAATAAAAGTGTACTTTTTCCAGTGAACTCTCTAGCATACAACATTAGATTCGACGCCTTCCCTTTTATCGTCGCAGATCAGTTTAAATACCTAGGGGTAAACATCACAAGTAATTATAAAACTCTTTTTCAATGAAATTTTGCATTCTGCATGGAAAACCTTAAATAAGATTTGCATAGATGGTCTACTTTCCATCTCAAGAAGAATATCCTTTCCAGGCTTCTTTTTCTATTCCAAACCATCCCCATATACATCAATTACATTTAAGTAGTGTGTTAATAATTAGACAAAGATATAAAGATGTGGAACAGCCACCAGTATATTGTTTTTCTGGCTGCAAAAGTTGAATTTTAGTAGCATAGAACAGAGTCCAAAACAGAACTGATTATTGGAGACAAAGATGGAGGCTTTAAAGGCCCATAAAGGAAGTGTTGTCAGCAAAAGGACCAGAATCAGAAGTGATGTCTTCTGGACCGGATGTGATGTCAGCAAAGGACCCGTCACCAGAAGCAATGTCTTCTGGACTGGATGTGACGTCAGCAAAGGCCTTCATCACCGGAAGAGATGTCTTCTGGTCCGGAAGTGACATCAGCAAAGGGGTCGGTGCCGTAAACTTGCAGGATTTCCCAGGAAAGATCTGTAGGGAACTGAGAAAGACAGTCAGCACACTCCACCGCCCCCTGGTCAGATGATTTATTACAATTACTCAGGCCCTTTAGCTGCCTCCTACTTGCACATGTGTGACAATAGATTCAATCATAACCTTGTTTATTTGGAATTTGAAACATCCATGCATCCAAACGGTGACTCTACAAGGACCTAAAGCAGAAAGTGGCATGGGATTATGTCATTTTCAATTTTATTACTGGGTGACAGATATACAAGCTATAAAAATCTGGACATTGACACAAATAGATGAACACACACAAGCTTCATCTGCAATAGAAATAAAATCCTGCAGAACTTCTTATATATTCCTTGCTTTGTACCCCAGTAAATACCAGTTATCATCAATATTCTAACAACCCAATTGTCCTTCATTCACTCAGAATATGGAACCAATGTAGGAAGCACTTCAAGACAGAGAAGCTTGTATCTGTTTACACCCTAACACGATAACCACCTTTTTCCACCCTCTAAAACTTAGACAGTTTTTATTGTTTGGAAAACATATGGGATTAAATCATTTAGAGATTTGTATATAAGTAATATGTTTGCATCCTACAAACAATTACACTTGAATTTTTCTCACCTCTCACCTATTTCTATTCAAGAAGAGATATTGTTCAGTCTTGCAAACTCACACAACATTACTATAATATATAAAAATATTTTAAAGTCCCTTTCTTTCAATGATCCCAGAGTACAGTGGGAAAGGATCTCTTACTCAACATTTCAGAAAAAGAGTGGAGGCAGCCATGCACAGAATTCACTCTAGCTCCATATGCATAAGGCATGCAGTTATTCAAGTTAAAATCTTTCATTGACTGCATTTATCTTGCTTAAAATTGTCCAAAATGTTTACAGGGCAAGATCCAACTTGTGAATGTTGCAATCAAGTTCCATTCTCACTGGTCCACATGTTTCGGATATGCATCAAATTAACATCATTCTGGACCAAAATCTTTAAATGCGTATCAGACAGCCTTGGTGTCACAATCACTCCTAATCCATTAACAGCCCTGTTTGTTGTACTCCCAGATGAGCTTAAAGTGGAGGACGACAAACAAATTGTAATTGCCTTTACCTCATTACTAGCACGTAGATTTATCTTGCTCAACTGGAAGAATCCTAGCCCACCTCTTTTAAGTCAGTGAGTAACTGATATTATATACTATTTGAAATTGGAAAAAAAATCAAATTCTCACTTAGAGGATTTGTTCAAAACTTTTAAAACCTGGCAGGATCTAATCAATGCTATTTTAGAATAAGCATTTATATTGGAGAAAAGGATTCTCTTCCCTCTTTTCTACTCTTAAAGTTTTACTTTGGCTGTTGGCCTTCCTCTCGTTCTCTCGGGGTTGAATTTATTCCTGTTAAACTTGATTCGATTGTACGTAATGTTAGTTGCTATTAATACAATCAATAAAAAAAAAATTGAAGAGAGTAAATTTTTATGGTGAAAGGACTAGAACATTCCTGTAACAATTATCAATCACAGTGTCTAAGTGCATATACAGTATGTCATGAAAAGTGGTTTAAGGCAGGTCAGAAGTACAAGGTGGCGTGATTTTGATGTGTAGAGTGCAAAATAGTGTGTGATGAAGTTCAGTCAATTAAATTAGGCATACAGTAATTCTCGCTACTTCACGGTTCACTTTTCGCGGATTCACGACTTCGCGGGTTTTTAAATACAAGTGATTGCCCGCCTATCGCGGAAGTTATGTTCCAGACCCATCAGCAAGAGGAGAAAATCCGCGATATAGAAAGACCATATAAATAAACATTTTTATAGTTTAAGCCTTAAAATACCCATCCCACATGCTTTAAACACATGTAAACTTATAAAACACACTTTGTTAACATATATGATATGTGGATGTCGGGTTAAGGATATGAGTAACATCTCACTATTATAAAACATTTTAACTTCACGCGAGACAAGACAGTGAGACAGGAAAATAGGTGCTGTACAGGCTTTTAAATTATTGACACGCAGAGCGACAAGCAGCACAAAGCCAGCACAAAGTCCACTTCTCCTTAGCGTTCATTCAGCTCCCCACCCCCTTGACAATGCGAAGTGGCAGGAGCCTACTGCGCCTCCGGGGAGGGGGGTTTGAGCGAATGTGCGTTCAGCCCTCACACACCCCCAATCCTCCTGCTCCTTCCGAAGGCGCAGAACGACATGCAGGCATTTTGGCAGAAGCAGCACAAAGTCCATTTCTGCTCAGCGTAAGTTCAGCTGCCCCCCTTCACAAAGCAAGTGCAGACACATCAACGTCTGATCGCTGCGTGCAGTGTGCAGTGTTGGTCTGCGGTGTTTAAGAATGTAGAAAGTGTTTAAGAGCATAGGAAGTGTTTATAAGAGTGTGGGAAAGGTTAACAAGAGAGTGAGAAAGTTTTGTAAGAGTGTGGGAAGGGTTTATAAAGCCTTAAAATATGTATAAATAATAAAATAAATATAGGTCGCTACTTCGCGGATTTTCACCTATCGCGGGGGGCTCTGGAACGTAACCCCCGCGATAGGTGAGGGATGACTGTATACTAAGTTATAGCATTCTCCGTGGCTAGTTTATTATATATTTCATATTAACAGATTAAGATTACGGTGTTCAACCAGCACTGGGGCACTAACTAGAACCTCTGATTAAAACTGAATATTTTGTACAATGCATAAGATCATCCCAGTGATCATACCTATAATACCGGTAAGACTATTGCCATTTAATATTTCACACACTGCAGAAAATCATCTCAATGATCACATTTACAATAGGACATTCCTTTTAGTTCTATATATTAGTAGGCATAGTGGAACATCCTCATAAGTTATCTACTGAAGAGAGCTTCTGAATTAGCATTTTGAGCATCTTTTACACTACCCTAAACTAATGACTGAAGCTCAAGGAAAAATTTGGTTATTTGGATTGAAGCCATTGTACTAGTTTATCAACTTTAGTGAACAGTGCCTGACGACCAGGGTGTATTCCCAGCCCAGCACGTAATATCAGATTTGGGTAATGGCCCACTTAAGTGTACAACCTACAGATTTCTTAAATTTCTGTCTTAAAGCAGCTGTGGAACAGACTATTACAATACCCTCTGACGTACTACTTGGACAATATTCCAGTAATAATGGCAAGAAACAGCAATTAACAAATGAAATGAGATAGAGCATTATCCCAGACAGATGGTTTTTAAGTAATCAACAGAAGTTGGGACACGTGTGCAAATTGTTGGCTATCTTGCAAGGCTAAATTTACTTTAATTGATGCAGAACATTTGTAGGTTGTAACCTATTAGTTGTTCCCTGAAGAAGGCCCATTTGTAATTGTATGATATTTTTTAAATTTTTGATAACCTAAACTTTAAATTTAAATCTGTGGCAGTTTACTGGTTACTACTTCGCTATTTTAGGTCAGTCATTTCAGGTAAATAAATCTGAAGCAAAAACTGGAAAAATGAATATGTTTTAAAACATTTGACCAGCAGTGTATATTCATGTCAATTCCAGGATCCGCCTATTCATATTTTAGCTTGAATAGCCTTCTGTTGCCATCAGTGAATTGGACCACATTTTATGTTACAGAACTTCAGGATGGTTTAGTCCCATTTTTCCTTTCAATAGAAGGAGTCAGATTCAATTAAATATATGTGCTAAAGTTCAGGAAGGCTGGTGTTTGAAGATATGTTTATATAAAGCTTAATATTGGATCCTCATGCATACAAACGGACGTAATCAAGTAAAAATGAAAGAGCATTCACTGTCAATTATGTGTCTCTTTCTACCTGTTGCATATTTAATGTTACTGCAAGAAATTTAAAGACTGTTCGTGATAGGTGAAAAACATTTGCAAATAGCTATAAGTAGCTTGTTATCCAAACTGGGACTATGTGTTTTTATGAGTTACATGCTGAATGTACTAAATATCATATTAAAATAATCAGTGACTAGTTTGTCATTATGATCATTTATCTTTCATATGCTTTTTTCCAAAACACTTTACCAAAAATCAAAAGACTTAAATGACATATGATTAGTAGAAAAGTATACAGTTAACAAATTATGGAAGGGTACATTTTAAATGGCAGTGACCCTAGTTTGTGATATCCCAGTTATATGCTCGTTCCTCAACACATTTGGGGGGATTGGTTGACGTGCTGTGGAGGCAGGGGCTGCTATGGTGATTGGTCAAAATATTTGCTTCCTGAACAATGTGTCCTTCAAACACGTTACAGTCACTGCCACCAGCCAAGCAGTTTACTTGTTTTAGATAGATATATGCAAACAAACACAATTAATCCTGAAGGAAATTGCAGAAATGGTACCGGTGATGTGCTCAGCAATAGCTTAAACTTTGCTGAAAACACACCACACATAGATAACCAGCAAAAAATGACACATTACTTTATATGCCTTGTAAGGCATTCTGCTGTAAAAACCAACTTTATTCGACATTTACAGGTGCCTTTTTACGAATATGTCTGTTATTTGCTATAGCAACACTGCATTTTGTAGTTTTGCATCTTACATTTTTTTTAAACTGAATACAATTTGAGTAGTGTCTGTGAATAATTCATAGTTGATTAGATTGCAATTTGAAATTACAAAGAAGGCCAAAATATTTTGTCTTTAAGTGCAGTCTTTAAAAGATTATAATTCCATTAGAACTTGTTCAGTTTATAAAGAACCTCCTGTAAACAGTTGCATAGAGTATTTTTAAGGTACTTATAATAATAGATCAGGCAATTGAAGATGCTGTTACAAGGCAGAAAACAAACTAATTCCTTTATGCTTTTGTATTTTTTCATGTTTGTGTCTATGCCTAGGAATCTGCAAATTAAGACAATAGGTCAATTTTATAATCCCAAGAGATGTATTGTTAATCAGGTGCTACTGCATGTACCTAATGTCATTTATTTTAGTAACAAAATTTCTAAAAATACAGTAAGTATTAATGTGATTTTAATACTCTGTACTTGCATTTTGGAGTAGGAGCAATGTGTTGTTAAAGCAGTCATGGTAAGAACAGCTAGTTGTGATTTGTTACTATGAGCACACAGGAGGTATGGAAATATAACACTGTATTTTAGTGCATATAAAGGATCCTTTAGAATATTATGGACAAAAAATGTATTGATAATTGACTTTTATTTTCAAGGTGATTCTAACATCATAAGAAATCACTGCATTTTTCCCTTAGACTGAATTGGTTTTGATGTGTTTTATCTTATTTGTATCTTTACATGTCAGATTTGCCATAATCCAAAAGACTGTTCATCAATTGTGTTATAAAACAATGATTCAAAATATGATTTTTTTCCTCTGTTTTTCTAAATGAGTGTAGTATTAAGGTGTTGTACCGTGTTAGCCATTATGAATGTAGAGAAAAGTCAAGCAAAATGACACCTTTTATTGGCTAACTGAAAAGATTACAATATGCAAGCTTTCAAGACAACTCAGGCCCCTTCTTCAGGCAAGATGTAATACGGAAACTGGAGTTCCCTGTGTTTATATACACACTAGGACAAGTAACAACATTGGTAAATGAGTGCAAATTGACTGAAGTGTTGTGTTTGGAGACTATCGTTCATTTCTTTTAGTTCTCTCAGCCTAGTCAGTTTCATTTTGTTTAAATGTTGTTGATTACTCAATAGCTTTCACATACCTGCACTTTTTCATTATATTAAAGTCACTGGAATAGATATTTGCTAGTAATATTTTGCTTGTTTCTTAAATCACAGTTGGGAAGACTTGGACATGCTCTGTTTGTGACAAGAAATATGTAACTGAATATATGCTACAAAAACACATACAGCTAACTCATGAAAAGGTTGAGGCCCAAAGCTGTCACTTGTGTGGAACAAAGGTGTCTACAAGAGCTTCAATGAATCGCCATATAAGAAGGAAACATCCTGAGGTAGGTCGCACTAATGCACAAATGTATTTTTTTTTTATAATTTTTTGTGGATTTTATATAATTGTTGATTTACATATGGTGTATTTGTATGTAAAGTTACCTTTGCACATAAACAGTATTTTGAAAAACCTACTTGCTTTGATAATTGCAGGTAATTTCAGTGAGAATTGACGAGATAACACAGCTTCAAGAAAGTACAACTATTGATGCCTCCACCATTAGCATTGTGCAGGTATTTTTATACCATCAAATTTCATTAAAAACTTTGCTTAGAAAACCAGATTCACTCCATTGAAATTAATTATTTTAATGCATTTTAATTTTTTTTTAAATAAGGCTAATGCTTTCTTGCTGACCACAAAATTGTAGACAATATAAGGTGTCAATATTATTACTCTGTCCACAATGAAAAAGAATGATTACATTTTTCCCTGCTTTTTTGCCTTTGGATATACTGTAGCTAGGACACATACTCATTTATTTTTTACAGCTTAATTATTCAGATTGACTAGTATTTTAAAACTTTGTTGTTTACTCATCCATCTCTCACTTTTTCATTTTAACACTTATTTTTGCCAGATAGCCAGCATTGTGAATCAGCAGTAACAGACACTGCTGGCAGTAACGCTCCTTAAACGGGAAATTCCTGTTTATTTTGTTTGGAATTGATAGTGTTATGGCAGAACAAAATCTGCATTAAAACAGCATTCACTAACTTAACAAGCACATTATCTGGTTAATAATTACAGCACATCTATTTACATTGTTAGAAAAAATTCGAGTATGTAAGAATTTCTGTATATCCTGAGAAAAGTCAAGCAAAATGACACCTTTTATTGGTTAACTAAAAAGATTACAATATGCAAGCTTTCGAGGCAACTCAGGCCCCTTACATCTTGCCTGAAGAAGGGGCTTGAGTTGCCTCTAAAGCTCGCATATTGTAATCTTTTTAGTTAGCCAATATAAGGTGTCATTTTGCTTGACTTTCCTCTACGTTCATAATGGCTAACATGGTACAACACCCTAGTACTGTATATCCTGAATAAGAGAAATGTTTGCATATTATCAGTTACAGCATTTTGTAGAGATAGAAAGATAAATGGGTGAAGATAAATTATGTACAACATAAGGCTAAAGAATTATTCTGCATTGATAGATTGCTAACAAGAACTAAAATGATTTTTTTTTTTAATTTTGGCTAAATTATTTTAATTTCTAATTAAGGATAAATTAAATTTCTAATTTGACATTCCATAGGAAAACATTTAGCACATGGGAGTTTCAAAAACATCTTATAGTCGTCTATTGCAGGCAAATAATCATTTAAATGGCTTAACTGCAAACTAACATTAATCAACTTTAAAAAAAAAAAAAAAACTGTGAAAGTCTGAAGTATCTCTGAATTCTTTTTCCCATTACAAGACAGGGGTGGAATGAGAGGTTTAGAGTAATTCCAAATTATGTGTGGACTCATACTGCAATTTCAGTTTCTTCAGCAAGTTCAAATTCTCTCTGTTTAGCACTGCAACATGCCACTGTAGATTTTAAAGAACATGCAGATTTCAAGAATAGATGTCTTCTTCAGTACCCTCACATGCCAGTCTTTCTCTGCTAGAAATAAAAACAAAAGAAAGTATGATCATATGGCAATATGAGTATGATCTTAGTTGATTATTAAACACTAGTCACTCTGAAGTTTGAGTAACCTCAATTTGTTCCACCTGAGTTAACTATAAGGTATCATTTGAAAAGGAGACATTTATCATGACAGACTTGTAGTGCACCTGATGTGGTTCTGCAATAAACTAAAAATATCTTTATGTTCCATTAAGGAGTGTATGAGATCAGTTTATATACTTATATATGATGTGAATACAGAGCAAACCACACTGTACTGAGCAGCGCTGTCTGACATTATCACAGATATAACTGCCTTTATTCTGAGTATCATTGGCTGATACCGTGTGTGAAATGAATATCCCTGTTTCTTTATAAAGAGTGTTAACGTTTACATTTTATATACAGAAAACTTATGTATATGCTTGTTTATAGTTTGAGTATGTGTGTGAATGTTCATGTAATGAAGATAGCATTATGGTTTTATCAACTTTTCTTTTTTTTTTTTGCTAGAATGTATTTTGTTTAAAAACGCATTCCATGTTTATTGACATTATTTTTATTTAACATTACTTATATAAAAATATATGAACTTGTCATGAATATTGCTGCCTTTTCGAAAAACAAATAGCAAACATTGTAGCCTTATTTTTATATAATATTTACAGTAAGTTCAGGTATTAGTCAATTATTATTGTCATTTTTGATATGCAGATAACATTAGATATTATGTTTTGTTGTTTCAGGAAATTAAGAAAGTCAGCTGTAGAGCAGAGTATCTGGAAGATATTGACATTTTAAGGAAGAATGGAAACAAGATCGAAATTATAGAAAGTGGTTAGCAAATGTAATAGATGGTGTGCAGTGTGTGTTTGCATCTATTTTAGGATATAATTTGATGTTGGAAATGATAATTATTGCTTCCCTCAAGAACAGCAGAAGCCACCTATACATTTATAAAAGAACAAATCAAGAATAACCATTGCCTTCGTGTGTAACAATAGATTACAAACCAGTCACTATAGTGCATTTATGACTCATATTGTCAAAATGCTGAAGAAAGATTTAGCCAGATGGAACAGGATTCATTCATGAGGTTTTTAAATTTCAAAGAAAAAAAAATAATATATATATATATATATATATATATATATATATATATATATATATATATATATATACACACACACACACACAGTGTATATATTATTTTTTTAAATGGTTGTTTAACACTAGAACCCAAAAAAAGACACAAAGCCAGAATTGTTTTTTTATATGTCACCTTTTATGGTAAGCAGTATCACTAAGCTTGCTTTAAAGGCAATTCTCATAAAAGGTAAGATGCAACAATATGTTTCTAAGTATATTTAGTAAAAGAATACAATACAATTATGAACTTAATAATATGAAAAAAACAAGGCAAAGTTACTAAAATACTGTAAAAGCACACATTGAAATGAAAGTCAGTCACAGAATGTGGTTGTTGTAGCTTTCCTTTGGTCAGTTTTCAGTTTTCTCTGAACCTTCTACATCCAGTGTTGTACCTGTCCCTAAGTAGGTGCCAACCCCTTGGAAGAAAACTGATGTCAACATAGGAAACATATGACAATTCCTCTGAGAATGCACCTGGACTGAACTGCAGTCCAACCATTCTGAGGTGTAAATAGTACAGAGTAGAACTGGAGTGTTGCTATTCACAAATAGTGACAGACCATTATGTAAAGGGATTCAGGCAGATGTCCATTTTCAGACAACCTCAGATACTTCTACTTGATGCTCTCAAAACTAAATCTCCCTTAGGTTTCAAACATCCTAAGAAAACTGATGTCTTTCATAAGTAAGGAAAGAGAGTAAACTTTTACCATATTCTTGAGCAATGACAGTTAATACTTCTCTGCAATGTGATGAACCTGACATATAGCACATACTCCTTTAATAGAATCTTGAATATTGAAACATCATGGTGAAAATTGTTTATAGCTTACTGACAAACTTTTAAAATCTAAAAATAATAATAATAATGATTGTTAACTTTTTAATGCATATGTGATGCTATTTTTTTTATTTTTATGATCCTTTCTCCATTTCAAGCCCCAGCTCACCTTAGAAAAGAATCCTCTGCATGGCCAGAAACATATAAGAACCCCAAAATCACATAAAAAGAAGCAAAAGACTACAGAGGAAAGTGGGACCTCTGTGCCAGAGGAGGCAGTGTTGACAGTTCCAGAAGACACTTCATACACCCAGTACACGGAGAAGGAGACTACCTTTACTGGAGCAGTCGGTGATGAGACCAATTCAGCTGTACAGAGCATTCAGCAGGTCAGTATTGTCAATAAAGTGCTTTCACATTATTTCCACAAAGCATTGCCTTTTGAGTTTGTTCATGATTTTAAACATATTCGAAGAACTTAATGTATATGTTTTATAAAAATAACTTAGAAGTACATTATAAGATAGGCCTGCAGTGGTTAATTATTTTTATTTTATACAGTGATCCCTCCTCCATCGCGGGGGTTGCGTTCCAGAGCCCCCCACAAAAGGTGAAAATCCGCAAAGTAAAAACCATATGTTTATATGGTTATTTTTATATTGCCATGCTTGGGTCACAGATTTGCACAGAAACACAGGAGGTTGTAGAGAGACAGGAACTTTATTCAAACACTGCAAACAAACATTTGTCTCTTTTTCAAAAGTTTAAACGTGCTCCATGACAAGACAGAGATGACAGTTCCGTCTCACAATTAAAAGAATGCAACCATATCTTCCTCTTCAAAGGAGTGCGCGTCAGGAGCAGAGAATGTCAGAGATAGAGAGAAAAGCAAACAATCAAAAATCAGTAGGGTTGTTTGGGCTTTTAAGTATGAATGTCAGAGAGAGAGAGAAAAGCAAACAATCAAAAACCGATAGGTGCTGTTCGAGCTTTTAACTATGCGAAGCACCGTGCGGGAAGCATGTCACTTGACAAAGAAGCTGCAAGGAAGCCCAGCAAGGAAGGGAGCAATGTGAAGTTAGTCTTTCAGCATTTTTTAGATAAGCGTCCGTATCCTCTAGGGCAGGGGTACTCAATCATGGTCCTGGAGGTCCGCAGTGGCTGCAGGTTTTTGTTCTAACCTGGTTGCTTAATTAGAAAGCAATTCTTGCCAATAATTTAATTTCATGGCTCGTTAGTGCTTTTACTCTGCTATGTCAGGTCATTCTCATATCCTGGATTTTCTTCCTCTTTCTAAGGATATCATCCGAATGATCTGAACGCTAAAATGGATGAGTGATTCTTAGTCCTTCACTTTTTTCTCTTCACTTTCCTTTAAAATATTTAATTAAACCAATTAGTGCACGATAAATACAGAGGTGTAAATGGTAACAAGCTAAATGGAGAAATGCTGGTCTCTTTTGTCATTTGCATGTTACTGCTAATAAGGACCAATTAAAAACCAAGACTACAGCTGTTTAAGACTAAAATAAGCAATAAGGGTTCAAAATCTTAACGAGCGAGACAACTAAAGTGAAGCAGAAGTGTTACTTGAGCAGTAAGTGCTTCTTATTAAGCAACTGGGTTGGAGCAAAAACCTGCAGCCACTGCGGACCTCCAGGACCGTGATTGAGTACCCCTGCTCTAGGGGTACGAACAGCCCCCCTGCTCACACCCCCTCCGTCAGGAGCAGAGAATGTCAGAGCAAGAGAGAGAGAGAGAAAAGCAAACAATCAAAAATCAATAGGTGCTGTTTGGGCTTTTAAGTATGAATGTCAGAGAGAGAGAGAGAGAGAAAAGCAAACAATCAAAAACCGATAGGAGCTGTTCAAGCTTTTAAATATGCAAAGCACCGTGCGGGAAGCATATCGCTTGACAAAACAGCCGCAAGTTAGCCCAGCAAGGAAGGGAGCAACGTGAAGGTAGTCTTTCATCATTTTTTAGACGAGCATCCGTATCCTCTAGGGGTGTGCACAGCCCCCCTGCTCACACCCCCTCCGTCAGGAGCAGAGAATGTCAGAGCAAGAGAGAGAGAGAGAAAAGCAAACAATCAAAAATCAATAGGCGCTGTTTGGGCTTTTAAGTATGCGAAGCACCGTGCAGGAAGCATATCGCGCAAAAAAGCAGCCACAAGTAAGCCCAGCAAGGATGGGAACCATGTGAAGGTAGTCTTTCAGTGTTTTTTGAGGAGCGTCCGTATCCTCTAGGGGTGCGAACAGCCCCTCTGCTCACAATATATTTGAGGAGTTTTATTTAATACGTAATACGTGCTCTGATTGGGTAGCTTCTCAGCCATCTGCCAATAGCGTCCCTTGTATGAAATCAACTGGGCAAACCAACTGAGGAAGCATGTACCAGAAATTAAAAGACCCATTGTCCACTGAAACCCACAAACCAGCAAAAAAATCTGCGATATATATTTAAATATGCTTACATATAAAATCTGCAATAGAGTGAAGCTGTGAAAATCGAAGCGTGATATAGCGAGGGGTTACTGTACTCATCAAATGGATTATACAATTTTTCTTAATTCTTGTTACATTTTTAATCATTGTCACTTTGAGGTACTCTGAACATGTAATATTATCAGTATATAAAGCTTCTAGCCTTAAAATATCTACTTTTGTTGTTCTTCATAATTTGTTCATCTATAGCAAAAACACATTTGAAGGAATCTTAAAAAGGAAGAAAATGTGAGCCACGTTATTTACAGTGATCCATCTGTTTAATTTCTAAACCCAATAATGGCAAGCTGTTGGAGCTCAATCCTGTCCTGGTAGCCTCAAACACATGACTAGAGGAGAAAACACTTTTAGATGCCAGGGATGTTGCAATTAGACTTTGTCAAATTTTTTCTTAGCTTGTCTATAGCATGAAGAACATCTTTTATATCAGTAGTTGAAAGATGGTCTGTTTTTTTTTTTTTTGGCAAGAGTTAATTTTTTAAAGTATAATGGAATTGAATTTTTCACAATATACCTTTTTGATCTTAATCTTATTTCTCATATCAGATCTTTGTAAGGTCACTGCTCCAGAGCGGACATTCTTTCCTTAGTTCTCATTATGCTTACTTAGAGATGTCTCTTTTTTGTGAACCAGCTTCTAAATGATAAACTCAGCTCAATACATTGTAAGGAGACAATGAGTTTTCTAAATTGTGGATCAAAGACTGCTGTGTAGAGAGAAGGTGTACTTATCCCTCGTTGGTCTGTGTTTTTAGTTTTGCTTGAAAAGCTTCTTGGTGCCTCTTAGAAGTCACAGAGATATCATAGACTTGATCTGTTCCTTCACCAGAAAAGACAGTGTAGAGACATGAAGTCAGTAGCACATTCAAGTAGAACAGGTTCCTCTTTGAACTGCTTGGGCATTTATCTATGTCAATGTTCTGGCTGAAGGCACAGATATCTCTTTTACTTTGTTTTAATTTTTTTTTTTTTTTTTTTTTTGCCAGTGTTGCAGTTAAGTACAATCTTTGTTCCACTACGTGGGTGTTCATAAAGAATGCAATATTCCATTGTATGGTTTATGTTGAATTAGTGTGTTTGGGTATGCCCTGTTTTTTGCTACTTCAGTTTGTGTTCTCTTTAAAGTGTTTAGCAACACATCTTCCTGCTCCAACAATTATGCTGATCCTGACAAACCTGAAAACTTCAATTTTCAATTACAGTTGTATTCATTAAATTCCAGAACTTCAAATATGGAGTGCATTTTAGATGGGCTTCTTTGCAAATCACTTTGTTAAAGAACATCAGATGAATATACAAATGCAGGACTTTTTTACTTCATAAAATGAGGAGAAAGATGTGCTCCTTGAATTATCCTGATGCTTTTAATCTCTCCTGTGTGACTTAAAGTAGTGTTTGAGAAGAATGGAAACATTCTCCTTTGGTATTTGCATCTCGCAGAACTAATAACAGTATAGCCATGTAGATGACCTCAAGACAAGGAAGAAATGCAGTGCATTAAAACCATCTCAAGGTGGCAGTATTACATTTTGCGGAGGAGTAGAGATATATTAAAAACCTACCATTTGGAGGGCTACATTGATAAGAGTTGCAAAATTTGCATCTGTTCCATCCTTAATCTGTTAATACACTTGAGGGATACAGGAGCTGGCTCATGCCCTGGCAACATTTGGCACAAATGTAAAATCTATACAAATCTACATTCGTAGTGATCCTTGTTTGTGAAAGTTTTCAAGACTTTAGAAATATGGTGCTGGCAAATGCAGACTGTATACTTGGAAACTAAATATTAAATATTAATAAATTTCCAATATTAAATCTACAACACATTTCTTTAAAGCTTTAATAGATATGTTAAAATATGCATTGATTAGTGACATTAATACAACCAGTCAATCTTGTTTCATGTTTATTTTGTATTATATAGTAAATTGTGAATTTGGTGTTCAATTACATTGTGATAAGAAAGTGGAGAAACATATGACATTTTTGGCTATTAGTGTTACAAATATGCCACAGATTTTTGGCTACAGCTGGGCCCCTTACAAAGCTGTCAGTTCAGCTTAACAGTTAGCTCACTTTTTATGCAAGGACCACAGTCCTTCCAAGAGATGGGTAATGTAACCAGTAGTTGCTGGCTCCGGAGTCCTCACTCTTTTTGAACAGAAAATTGACATGACTTTCATTATAAACATATGTACAGTTTTTGCCTGGACATTTTCCTGTATGTATGATACTATGCTGCACTGATGTGCCATACCATTATGGGAACAATTAATCTGAAACAATCAAATACAGAAAGTATACGCCTTATTGAATCTGTTTTGTAGTGAATGAGAAATTTCAACACATGCCTCCCGTTTTTTACCCAGTTTAAAAATAGTTGATATAGTCATAGATGTATCAACTGATTTAAAAAATGTGTCTAATGTGATTTGTTATAATTTGTTATTGTTATTGCATCAAGCGACTTTCCAAAATTTAACTTGGGTGCTGAATGGGACACTTAGCTATAGTTTGTGTGTACTTGTCATGATGGAACTTCTGTGTTGATAGATAGGTGTTTTGTGTGATGATGGTTCATGCCTTCTGCCTGAGGCTGCTGGGAAAAGTTTCATTACCCTGTGACCCTGAATTGCATTAAGCAAGTTTGAAAGTGCTTTGCTTCCGTCTAATTGGCCTCTTTTGTATTAACGGTTATTTTGGATTTTGGAAGTTTTTTTGGATTCTTCATTAATATCTTCTGAGTTTTACTCTTGTGTTGCGTAATCTTTCTATACATTTTGTTTAACCTGCTAAAATATTTACTTTATTTAAAGAGTTGTGTGCACTTAATGCTATCTTGTAGTTGTGTGTGCAATACAGTGGAAACCTCAAAACTGGAGATGGTCCACTTTTTAGATTAATTGTAGGCTTGATTGTAATCTGATGTAATTTTTTTTTCAGGTTGTGGTAACCTTAGCGGATCCAATTGTAACCACTGCATCCTCAAGTTCTGTGGGTCTTACTAATATTGCAGTCACTCCAATTACTACTCCAGCTGGCACACAGTTTACCAGCTTGCAGCCTGTGGCTGTGAGCCATCTTACATCAGCAGATCGTCAGATCACCCTGGATAACTCCATCTTAACGGTGACATTTGATACTGTAAGTGGGTCGGCCATGCTACACAATAGACCAGCTGATCTTCAACTGCCTTCCCAACAGGAGGCTGGTGTTCAATCCCAAACAGTGGCTCATTTTATCAACTTGGCAACATTTGTGAACCCTTTGAGCAGTCAGCTCACAGAACAGCCTGCTCTTACTTGGAGGCCAGTCACACCATCTGAGGGAAGTCCTCATACACCACTGCAGCCCCAAACCCAAGATGTTGTTCAGCCTGCACCACAAGATGTGCAACAGCAGACACAGCCTCAACAGCAGCAGCAACAGCAGCAGCAGATGTTTGGTTATTAAGGTCTTTCTTTACGTTCTTGGATAGATCCAATTATGTTTGAAAGAAAAACTGAAAATGATGATGGTGAGAAATTGAGGATTTGTAGTGAATGAGATGTAGGAAAATATGAAGAAGATGCTGTAACATTTCACTTTTCAGAGTATTTACACAGATTAAACAAAAACGTACTGTAGGATCAGTGTTTTAGTGTGACGGACTAGACACACTAGTTTTTCTTAGGTAACTAATTTCAACTTATTCCAAAAATTGTTTCAATATGCATACATATACATAATTAATAATGGTGTTGAAACCATTGTTTTTTATGAGTTAATTATGTCTGAAGCTGCTTGTTTATTTCTGATCCTGCTTGTTGACCCTGGACAAAAAGGTTATGGTAGTTTCATGATTTAAGATGTTTTTCA
Source organism: Erpetoichthys calabaricus (assembly GCF_900747795.2). Classification (NCBI taxonomy): domain Eukaryota; kingdom Metazoa; phylum Chordata; class Cladistia; order Polypteriformes; family Polypteridae; genus Erpetoichthys; species Erpetoichthys calabaricus. The sequence continues at coordinate 195,139,501 of NC_041397.2, forward strand.
AGGTTTAATTTCTTCCATTTAAAGATTTAAACTTTACTGAAACCAATCGAAAACATTCGTCCTTCAGCATTCTGGTTTATGTTCAGTTTGCACAGGTAGAATTTTAATAAATTAAAATTAAAGGCAATGAGTAATAATGAGTTAATAATTGACTGAAGCAGCATTAAATGATGAATGTAATGTAAAGATTAATTTGTTTATTTCTGGGATTCTTTCTTAAATACCTGTCAGTAAGAATAAGGTCTTTGGCTGATTATTGGAATTTTTTTTTTTTTTTTTTTTTTTTTTTTTAATTGTTTTCATATTTTTCCTGGGCTATCCCTGTAATATTTAATTCTAGCCTGAAGAAAGCATTCAGAAAATACTTAAATCAAAAGATATTAATGAAGCACATGCCAGTGTATTACCAAATGAGAGTAATGCAGTATATGTATGTGGAGAATACAGCCTTATAAAAATAACCATTTATGTGCCCACAAAATTTAATGACAATCAGGAATAAAAATCCTGAACACAACTGATTCCAGCTGCTTATTGCCAATTCCTCAGTACAATACAGTGGCGTTAATATGCACTTCCTATGGAACTTGGATACATTTGATTAAAAATCAGAGCTTACAACATTAATCAAAGAAAATAATGTGAGAAAGAAGTGTGTTTTTAAGAAACGGATTTCTTTCTGTTGGGAACTCTACTGTGTACCTACACAAATACAACAATAAAAGTGCAGTTTGTACTGCAAAATGTGCTGGGTACATGTACCTGTATTCATTATACATTGTATATAGTAGACTTATTCTAACTGGGAAATTAAATGGCCACATTCTGCTGTTTGTTTAGGTGTGGCATTGAAATAAACAAACTTTTTTCTAAAGTCAAATTTATAAGAGTCAGTCTTAAATATTTCCTAGACTGCAAACAGAATCAGACATACCTAACTGCTAAAGATTTAGTAATAAATTAAAACAAAAGTGTACATGGTACTGCTTTCCAATGGTAATAGTGCTTTTCACAAAAATTACTGATGACACAGTTTAAAACAAATTTGTTTACAAGTAATTATGGATTTTAAGTTATTTATAAAATTATTTACTTATGTACTATATAAAGTAGTTGTTTATACCATAATTTAACAAAAAAAATTACTACTAAAGTGAAAAAAAGAATACTGTGCCTTGAAAAAGCATGCCCGTGGCTTTTACACATTTGGGTATGTTGCAACTTGAAAACATTTATATAGGATTTTTGTTATTTAAACACACTAATTATGCCAGAATGTCAAAACAGATTGAAAGGCATGGATTTGTTTCCATTGTTTAATAAATAAATACATTTGCTAGGTGAAAATTCACTGCTTTTGCTATGACACTTTAAATTGTGTTCAGGTGCCTTTGGTTTGCTTGTAAGGTCACTCTGAAAGTTGATTGGGCTCTGCTGCTGGTCACTTCCATTAGTTAACATAATGACAAAGTACCCATCATACAGCATATATCAAGAAAGAAATTTCATTTTTTACACCAGGGAGTAATTTAAAGAGATTACTGAAAATATATATTGGATCAGTGGGACATTTTAGGCTAGAGTACAATCAAACATGAGACTTTCTAGGCACTTCTATAAAAATGTTCTCTTAACTGATGAACTGGGGAACAAAGACCAAAGGTACAGTAGTAAAAAAATCACACAACTGCTATATAACCTGAACACAGTCAAGGCAATATGTACAGATAAAAAGCATTCACACTTAGTACATTTTCACTTTCATGTTGTCTTCACTCCAAATACTGGCAGTTTTTGAGAAGGTAATTCATTTTTGCATAATAATTTAATTATTTTTCAAATAGCCTTTTACGATCTAACTTTAATGAAAAGGGTAGGATATGTTTTGAAAATATAGCATTAGACTGAACAGAAGTGAACCATTTTCTGTTTGTCATGTAAAATAAAAATTACTTTAATATTCTCTAATCATGAAACTGGAGCATACATCACTGCAGCTTAATGTACGTATTTGGGAATTTCTTCCATGTTTGCTACCTAAGTATACCTGCCCCACCCATTCACTTTTTTGATAATCGCCAATGTGTGGTGTGTTCATCCAGCTTGGATCTGCACAAGGTATGTTTTATTTGTTTTCTATGCAACAGCAATACTTTGTAAGTTTGTTCAAGCTAACCATTGTTCATCTCCACTTGAGGTACACAACAGCCTTAAGTGCCCTTTCACGGATTAGAGACCATGTAATGTTATGTTGACTTTGTAATTCAAACAAGATTTCTGTGCTCTTTCTAGTTTTAAAATTGTTTCTCTGTCATTCAGAAAACTGACAGCTCCAAAAGAAATTTGAATTGGGGAGAAGTTTCAAGACACCTTTCACTTAACGCCCATTGGTAAGGATGATTCCAGTAAAAAAGTGCTTCCTATGACTCGAAATTCAGTGAAATAAATCCAGGCACTGAATAATATTTTATTGGAATTTTTGTTGTTCTGGTTTATAATATAATTTGATTATATGAACTTTTATGTTAAGGTAAACTGTTGTCCACATTTATATGTTGAATTTGTGTACAGAAGACATATTAAGATTTATTTTTTATTTCAATAAAAGCTATGTTTTAGTTGAAACAATCTTGCCTATATATATACTAACAAAATTGCTGTATATGAGTTTGTGATGATGGATCTTACCTGTCAAATGGGAGTGGAACTGTCAAAAACATCTAATCTAATGATACATGTATCATCCAAGTGATTTGAAGCCTAAAACAGATTAGTAATTTTCAGTTCTTCACTCTCTCTTCAGTTTCCTTCTGCGTACTTAATTAAACCAAACAGTGAATGATGAATAAACATGGGTGGAAATGGAGACAAGCTAGATGTACGTAGAACCTCTGGTTCCTTTGTCATTTGTATCTTCTTTCTAATAAGGATCACTTAAAACAAAGAATACAGCTGTTTAAGAGTGACATAAGCAATTAAGGGTTCAGAATCTTAACAAGTGAGACATCTAAAATGAAAGAGAAAATGTCACTTGAGCAATAAGTGCTTCGTCCCCAATGAATGAATGAATTCATAATGAATCTCATGAAGCAACTGGGTTGTAACAAAAACCTTCAGCCCTCCAGGACCGATGTTGCTTAGCCCTGATTTAAAGGGTCTTAAATGATGTTAATTAGCAGCAAAACCTAATCACTAATTAAGAAAATAGTCAGAATGAAAACCTGTAACCACTGTGGATCGGAGTTGACCACCCCTGGACTATTTCTTGAATATTGCTCTTCAGATATTTTATAACTTTACATAATCCTATAATCTATTTGACATGTTCAATAAAGGATCTCTTAGAACTACATTCCCTACTATAGTTCAATATAGCAGTTTTTAAATGAACGTTACTGTGTGCCTTTTATTGGGAGTAAAAATTTGCATTTAATTTCATTCTTTTTAGTTGCAAAGAGATCTACACTGCCTCCCCTATAAGGCTATAACTGGAGATGTTGGAAAAGCTCCCATACATAAATATAAAGCTTGAGCTTGGACGACATTTAAAGGCTATATCACATTGCATGACTTTTGCAGCAATTTTCAGTCATAGCCTCTGTTTTCATAAAGTTAGCTAGTCGCAGGCAGTGGGTGGCATTCTTCCATGAAGCTAGTCGTATAATTTGACATGCCCAGAAGACTCGCATCAACTAGTCTATGACTTGCCCCGATAAAATCAAACAGTTTTAATTTTGTCTTTAGTCATAAGGATAGGCTCAGTTTGCAGGAGAGTGGACAATCGTTGAATGCTCCGATGGAAGTACAATGCATGGAAAGAAGCGACGATGAATAAGGAACATGGGCGTTTTGGACCTAACAAACAGAAGAGAGACTTTTCTGACTGATGTCTCATGTTTTAGTATCCCAACAGAATGGGAAAAAAGAAAGAAATAGGGCCAAGATTGAGGCTGAACTTGTTGTACCAGTTAACCCTTTGTACAGCACTGGCTCAGTCTGGTAGCACATCACAAAAAGGGGCGAGCACAACTGTACCGGAAGATCGGCATGTGTTTGGTAAATGTGGCATGGCCAGTGATTTTCCGTCGTTTAAGTTAACGTGATCCAGCTAGGACATCACCAACTGCAGTTGACAAGTCAGACATGTTCTGTAACTAAAAGTCATATAAATGTATAGGGACCTATAAAAATACCGACTATACTTCCTTAGAAGGCCGGCGTCCTTCAACATCTGCAATAAGATGCTGCAGATGTTCTATCAGACGGTTGTGGCGAGCGCCCTCTTCTACGCAGTGGTGTGCTGGGGAGGCAGCATTAAGAAGAAAGACGCCTCACGCCTGGACAAACTGGTGAGGAAGGCAGGCTCTATTGTTGGCATGGAGCTGGACAGTTTAACATCTGTGGCAGAGCGAAGGGCGCTCAGCAGGCTCCTATCAATTATGGAGAATCCACTGCATCCACTAAATAGTATCATCTCCAGACAGAGGAGCAGCTTCAGCGACAGACTGCTGTCACTGTCCTGCTCCACTGACAGATTGAGAAGATCGTTCCTCCCCCAAACTATGCAAATCTTCAATTCCACCCGGGGGGTAAACGTTAACATTTAACATTATACAAAGTTATTGTCTGTTTTTAACCTGCATTATTATTATTATCAATCTTTAATTTAATATTATTTATTGTATCAGTATGCTGCTGCTGGATAATGTGAATTTCCCATTGGGATTAATAAAGTATCTATCTATCTATCTAAATGTGACATTGGCATAATCTGTATGGTAAGTATTTGGCTGATGACCTATATATTTGACAACCATAATGATTGTGCGATAAATGTTACAAATGTAGATTTGTTCACTACTTAACTATATCCTAACAGACATCTCTACAAATGTAATACTTTTTACACTTATTTTCTGTATTTTTAATTTGTATTTTTGAAAATATCAAACCAAATGCCTAAATATACTATCTTCAATTATTAAATGGTTATATAACACACTGTTTGTAATTTTTAATTTTCTTTTCAGAAAAAATAGCTTTAGTTTGAGAAGTTGAGAATTTAAAACCCCATTGTAAGGGCCAGTTTTCTAAAACTTCTTAAGCTGAATCTCTACATATAAAAGTCAACCTAGATTAGCATCTTCTGTTAGTCAAAAAATATATCATTAACTATGATATTATACAAAGTAGGACTAAGTATATTCCTTTGTGGGACTTCATTTTCAATCACATAGATCTTGTTCCTACTATCTGGGCTGTAATTGTTCAATTTGTCAAAAAGAAATTTAATCTAAATAGACATATGACCTTTCATTCATGTTCTTTTTATTTTGTATAATAAACCTTCCTTTTATAAACATACGGTAGATCTTCTCCTGATCTAAAAATAATCTTATCAGTACTTCATATTTTTAGTCCTACCCTCCCAGGGTTCAGCATTTTCTGATATGGGTTTAGAATTTCCTTACTCTGCACATTCTCAGATGCAATTATTTATTTAAAACTTGCACAATGCCACGGATCACTTATCACACCCAGTTTCAACATATTCTTTAATACCCCCCTGAGACAGCAATAGGCAACTGGCAAATTCAGTTCCCCCCTCATAACACTCCTAACCTTTGTTGCCATACTATACAGTCATATGAAATAGTTGGAGAACCCCTCTCAGCCTACATAATAATTTACATTCAAAAAAAAATATAACAGTGGTATGTGACGATGCGGGTTCTCCTCCACGCTCCCATCTTGCTTTCGGGAGCCCTTGAACCCAACACTGTCGGTAATGTCACCGATGACCTCAGCAGTGAGGCACAACAAATGGAGCAAGGGGATGGTGTAAAAAAAAGTGCCAAGTGCTTTTATTAAAACAACAACATAAACAAAGTTTCCAAATAAATAAGTGCAGTGTCTCCAAACTCTTATAAATAATCCAATAAAAACAGAGCTGTAATAGTGGAGGTTAAAACAATAAATAAATCCTTTAAAATGAGGTTAAAACAATGACTGGAAGCAGTCTCTTTAAAATCCAAAGCACAGTGCCTTCTTTTACCTGGCGGCTCCCCTGCTTCTCCCATCAGGCTTCAAAACAGGGGAGTCACCCTTCCTGCAGCTGACCTTCTCTCCACTCAACTGGTCTGGAGGCTTCCCTGACTTTGTTTGGTTGCACTCTCTCCAGACCAAGACTTGGCTTCCCCCAACAGCCAGGACGCTCACATTGGGGAATCCATCACCCAAGCCTTCCGACTCCCGCAGTCTTCCACAGTGAGCCATCCTTCAGCTGGACACTCTTGCTATTCACAATGCTCAGCGGGAGCGACCACTACCAACTGCCCTCGGTGTCAGCCAAAAACACCCCGCGCTCTCTCTCTCTCTCGCACACGCACGCACTTTCTCCTCACTGCTTTCTGCAACCTCCGTTTCTTTTTACTTTTTTTTCATCCCCCTGCTAGCCACCTCGCGCTTCTATTTAATATTACGGGGTCGTGGATCAGCTGTGGCAATTAGCAGTTACCGGGAACAACTACAGATGCGGACGACTCCTCACCTGTGCACTTAAGTGAGAATCGCCCCTGGAACCAATCCGCCACACTTACCACGCCCCCTCTCTAAGCCGCGAGTGTGGCGATTATTTAATTAAAACTGGCCCTTTTGACATGAGCTGTGGACCCGCTATACCACATGGTATGTCTTTCATTTCCTAGGAACATCTGAGTACTGGGGTGTTTTCCAAACAAAGATTTTAAGTGAAGCAGTATTTAGTTGTATGAAATTAAATCAAATGTGAAAAACTGGCTGTGCAAAAATTGGGGTCCCCTTGTAATTTTGCTGATTTGAATGTATGTAACTGCTCAATACTGATTACTTGCAACACCAAATTGGTTGGATTAGCTCGTTAAGCCCAGAACTTCATAGACAGATGTGTCCAATCATGAGATAAGGTATTTAAGGTGGTCAAGTGCAAGTTGTGCTTCCCTTTGACTCTCCTCTGAAGAGTGACAGCATGGGATCCTCAAAGCAACTCTCAAAAGATCTGAAAACAAAGATTGTTCAGTGTCATGGTTTAGGGGAAGGCTACAAAAAGCTATCTCAGAGGTTTAAACTGTAAGGAATGTAATCAGGAAATGGAAGGCCACAGGCACAGTTGCTGTTAAACCCAGGTCTGGCAGGCCAAGAAAAATTCAGGAGAGGCATATGCGCAGGATTGTGAGAATGGTTACAGACAACCCACAGATCACCTCCAAAGACCTGCAAGAACATCTTGCTGCAGATGGTGTATCTGTACATCGTTCTACAATTCAGCGCAATTTGCACAAAGAACATCTGTACGGCAGGGTGATGAGAAAGAAGCCTGTATGACCACCAGCATCAAGTGACTCCGTGAGAACCCTAACTACAAAGAGGACTATTTCATTTATGTTAGGTAGAATGCCCAGAGGGGACTGGACGGTCTCGTGGCCTGGAACCCCTACAGATTTTATTTTTTTCTCCAGCTTTCTGGAGTTTTTTTTTTGTTTTTTCTGTCCACCCTGGCCATCGGACCTTACTCCTTTTCTATGTTAACTAATGTTGCCTTATTTTAATTTCTTATTTTGTCTTTTATTTTTCTTTTCTTCATTATGTAAAGCACTTTGAGCTACTTTTTGTATGAAAATGTGCTATATAAATAAATGTTGTTGTTGTTCTGCACTCACGCCACAAACAGAGTCGCTTGTATGCAAATGCTTTTTTAGACAAGCCACATTCATTTTGGAACAAAGTGCTTTGGACTGATGAGACAAAAATTGAGTTATTTGGTCATAACAAAAAGTGCTTTGGATGGCGGAAGAAGAACACCACATTCCAAGAAAAACACCTGCTACCTACTGTCAAATTTGGTGGAGGTTCCATCATGCTCTGGGGCTGTGAGGCTAGTTCAGGGACTGGGGCCCTTGTTAAAGTCATGGGTCGGATTAATTCAATCCAATATCAACAAATTCTTCAGGATAATATTCATGAATCATTCACAAAGTTGAAGTTACACAGGGTTTGGATATTCCAACAAGACAATGACCCAAAGCACAGTTCGAAATCTACAAAGGCATTCATGCAGAGGGAGAAGTACAATGTTCTGGAATGGCCGTCACAGTCCCCTGACTTGAATATCATTGAAAATCTATCGGATGATTTGAAGCAGGCTGTTCATGCTCAGCAGCCATCAAATTTAACTGAACTGGAGTGATTTTGTATGGAAGAATGGTCAAAAATACCTCCATCCAGAATCCAGACACTCATCAAAGGCTATAGGAGGCGTCTAGAGGCCATTATATTTGCAAAAGGAGGCTCAACGAAGTATTGATGTAATACCTCTGTTGGGGTGCCCAAATTTATGCACCTAATTTTGTTGTGCTGCATATTGCATATTTTCTGTTAATCCAATAAACTTAGTCCATAAGGCATGTCATATATTAAAAGGAAGTTGCTACTTTGAAAGCTCAGCCAATGAAAAACAAAAATCCAAAGAATTAATGGGGTTCCCAAACTTTTTCATATGACTGTATTCTAACACAGTGCCTTTATTAAAATATTTGTTGTTAGGAAACCCAAACTGTGAAAGCATAAACTCTTAACAAAATAAAATGATTAGGATAACCGTGAGTGTATCTGAGAAAATATAAATGAGATCAATTGCCCAAAGGTAATACAAAAAAAGGTTACTAGTAAAATTAGAACAGAATCTCATTCTTTTCCTATTCCACCTAAAACAAAAGCAGTACAGGTCAAAATTCTAATTGATTTACACCCTCCTATTGACTTTTCAAATTTGAAATTTAAATTGTAATAGCTGCTTTTATTGCAAAGATGTTGAAACTACATATTGTATATTGTTTTACTGCAAAAAAAAATGATGATTTTTGGAGTTTTTAAAACAGTTGGCTCTATGGAATGAAAATCTTATCTACACTAAAGTTTAAAAATATTAAATTTATTTATTTAAAACAATAGGGTCATTTTTTAAATTTTAACCATATACTTTATCCACAAATGTAGATTCTTAACGTTGCCTCTATCATTATATTTAAAAATTAATTCTTTGATTCCTTAAAACATATGATGACCCTTACATTTTCACAATGTAATTTAAGACCCCTTTTTCCTATTTAAATTATTATTTCAATGTAATTTAAATTCTGAATATTCAATGTATTCATTTGTAAATTGTTACTTAACTGAATTGTTATTTCTTTGATGCTGTATATCTGACGAGATTCAATAAAGTTTTCAAAAAATAAGAAACTAAAAGAAAAGGAAGTGATTGGTTTAGATTTTGCGCGTGGTGTGCCTGTTCGCCCATATTTGCCCGTGTGCGCGCGCGTGCCATCTTTAATCACGAATAAAAAACATTTTCGGTTTTTTTCCATCCTCGGTGCTCTCTTTATTTGTGACACCGACATCATGAGTGAAAACGCACGTTATTCATAATGTAATTTTATATCAAATAGTACTTTGAAATTAGAAGACAAGTGTACCGCACAACTCGAGGTTACTAACTTTAAGCGGAAACGAGAACTCCTTCCGTGTTTAAAAAAGGAGAAACTACATTTCCCAAAATTCCAAGCAACAGGACGCCGGTCTCTCAACGGTTCCCCCGTACCACTTCATAAACGCCGGAACGGCAGTAAACGTGACAGACAGGTCAGCTTCCAATTAAATCGACCGACGTGTCTTATAAAGTTGTGAGGTCATTTACGCGGTAAATGCGAGTGTTTCGACAAACTGGGACAAAAGCAGGAAGTAGTGGAAAAATAACAGGAAAAGACCAGAGTAAGAGAAAAGAGAGATGTGTGTTAAGTGGGACCGCGCGTAACTTACATTACTGGATATTTGTAATTCTCGTTTTTCGGGATATCGCTGTTGTCGTGGACAAGAAGAGTGTCTTGCAAACGCTTGTTTTTAAATACCAGGTAACATAAAAGAAACCCAGTTGGTGTTTGGATAATTGAGCTGCTTTTTTTGTGTGGCACTTTACAGTTCGCTGTAAACGTTTATTTTCCCCCAGTTACTCGTTTCGCGTTATGTTGACATTTAATTGTGCTGTGATGTTGATATTGCTTTTATTATCCCCAAAATTATGCAACGTTTTAGCTAACATATTTACGCAAAATAGAAGAAAACAGGCCTCCACACCAGTTAGGTAGCTGGCCAAATTCTGCTGCATGTTGTTTCGTTACAGAATCTTCTGTGCGTAACAGTGTAGCTTTAAATCGCATAAGTCAGTGAAGCCATCAATATGCCTCTTAGACAAATATCGATCCGAGTTATCGGTAGACGCCATCTTTTGTGGTTTGAAGCACACGGCGATCAAATATGATTGTTTTTCCTTTTCTGGGCTTCTCGTTTGAGTAGATAACACTAGCAAATGCTGTTTGTTGTGACAGCTATAAATGATAATTAGGTTGATATTTTCCTTTGGCGAGATTTAATGTAAAGGAGCAAGGAGGTCTAAACTTATTGAGAGGACAGGTTAGTAATCATATCGTTAGATCGGTCTCTAGGGCGGCCTACTGCATTATGGATTCATAATGGTTCACCGCCAGCGTGTGTATACACTCGAATATCGCTAGCTTTAGTTTCAGGTGGATGGTTTGTATTTGATTTCTGCTGTCGAGGAATCGCAATATAATTTGCATTTTGAAAATACCTTGTGGCATTAACTAACTTACTGGCATGCTTTTAGGTCTGTGCAACCGTTTACAGTTAAAATGTAGGGTTCACGTAAACCCTTGATCACTCCTCGAAACGAGGCAGTTTCTACACAAACATCTGAATAGTTTTAACAAAAGTGATTCCAGTTTCACGTCTTGAAACTCAATTAAAATATTGCTTTTTGATGCCATGTAAAGTGCATTTTTATGTTTTGCTTTTATATGAAGTCGGGTCTTGACACTTATTAAAAGCTAAAGGAACCATGCGCTTTGCCAGACAGTTGTTGAAATAAACTGTATAGAGTACATATATTCACTACTAGATTTCATTGTAATTGGTTCTTGGTTCCTATTTCCATGCATATTATTGCAGTAGGATATATTTTGGTTTACAGAATTTGGCTGATCACCTGTTGGAAGGACTCTTCTTCTTATGGTTTGTATTTTAGGAAAAAAATTACTTAAGACGTGTTGTAGATTTTCTGTTTGTGCTAGTAAAAGCCCAAGATTTGAGCCTAGTTGATCATAAAAACGGTCATAGGCCTTTATTGTTTAGAATTCTCCATTAGGGTCTGAAAGCCTTCTATATTGTCAAGGTTGCTTCATCGCTCTCTATAATTAAAAGAAATCATGTGTCCTCTTGGCGTATTGTCAAGGAGTATTTGGATTTGTGACTCGCATCAGATTGTTTTGGAACTTACTATGTGTACTTTTGTGATTTATCTTTTTGTATATTCTTGCTTATATGGTGACCTTTTGTTTAGTCATATATTTGGTTAATTAATGAAAGTATTTATTCCTCAGAATTTGTAATGGATTACTTTGTTGGAATAATAATAGAAACCTGCTCCTCAATATTTTTTACTCCTATCAGATCTCTAGAATAGCTGAAGTTTTATTATATTCTAGATACCACCCTTTGGGTTCAGCCATTGTAATTTTTAACAAGTACGGTACTGCACACACAGATTAGTTAGGTCACACATTTTGATGTGTCATGTTTTCATACAGTTGCATCAGTGTTTTCCACTAAGGATACTGTGCCATGTTTTGTCCTGGTCAAACTGTTAACCACCTCCAAAAAGGACCCCAGTTTGTTTAAAATAAACTGGCAAAGCAATAAAGTTTTCTGAGAATTCACTGTGCAAGTTTGTTTAGAATGGCCTGTCTAATTTTTGGCTTACAATAGACAACTTAAGGTATACTGATAGCTGTTGTATTTTGCATTTGTCACATTAGAATACATCAAACACATCAAAGAAAAATGTTATAAAACTGAGTTTTGTCCATTTGTGCCCCACCATTTGAGAAGCCAAGGTTTCTTGCTTTCTTATGAGCAGATTTTTAACATTGTGGGAAGCTCTGTGGTGCCATATTGCTGCATGCAGTTTCTAACCACTCATGTAGTGCTGTATGAATGTTTTTATATATACTGTAAACCTCTCCAAACTGCAAAAGTTTATTGGCAAGTATTTTCCACCATATTTGTGAGTAAGGATTTGTATGTTTCCAAAATGCTGGAGAATGACTTAAAGTGTATTCTTGATGGTGGCAGATGATGTAAATTTGTAATGCATTTTGGTTTTAGTATATGTTTAGCATGAGAATGCACTAAAATACAAACTGGGTTAATACGAGCAAAGGCCCTTACATATATGCTGATAATTTTTTTTTTTTCTTCTTTACAAGGATATTTCAATAACATTTCCATATATTGGAGCATATCTTAATGCAAAACAGTTTTCTTCATTTTGTGAACAGTACTGTAACTGTTTATAGTTTAGCAAGTCAAATAAGCATTTGGAGTATAATTTGATGCCAGGTTATGAAAGATTTGTTCTGAGGTTATTCAAGTAAGGAAGACCAAACTTTCAAGGTGAGGTAGTTATATTTGCCAATACTAGTGTTGGAGTTGTGGCATATTGCAAGAAAAAAAACTTTGCAGTATTCTGTAAATACAGTGGCATGCAAAAGTTTGGGCACCCTTGCTTAAAAATGTCTGTAGCTGTGAATAGTTAAGTGAGCAGAAAATGATGTGATCACCAAAAGCTATACAATTAAAGATGACAAGTTTTCTTTAATATTTTAAGCAAGATCATTTTTATTTCCATCATTCATGGGTACAAAATACCACAAAAATGAAGAAAATGGCCTGAAGCAAGCATTTGGGCACCCACTATGGTCAGCTTTTAGTAACACCCCATTTGACAAGTATAACACCTTGTAAAAACTTTGTAGCCAGTTAAGAGTCTTTCAGTTCTTTCTTGGGGTGTTTTTGCCCTTTCATCCTTTCTAAGGGATTCTCATTCTGCAAGATTTTTGGGCAGTCTTGCATGCACTGCACTTTTGAGACCTATCCACTGGTGTGTGGTTTTTTTATTTATTTATTTTTTTGTTTTGTTTTTCCTCTCAATGATGTTTAGGTTAGGAGACTGTGAGGTCCATGGCAAAACTGTCAGCTTGCACCTCTTGTGGTATTCCATTGTAGATTTTGAGGTTTGTTTTGGATCATTATCATCTAGTTGTAGGACTCATCCTCTTTTTAAATTCAACCTTTTTACAGATGTTGTGGTGTTTGCTACCAGAATCAACCCCGTGCTTAATAGTTGGACAGTTGTTCTTTTCCTGGAATTCGCCACACTATTTTCTCCAAACATACCATTGCACATTGTGGCTAAAAAGTTCTCTTTTTGACTTCATCAGTCCACAGGACTCGTTTCCACAATATTGGGCTTTTAGATGTTCATTTGAAAACTTAAGGCACTGAATTTTGTGGCTAGGATGCAGGAAAGGTTTTCTTCACCTGACTTTACCATGAAAGTCACCTTTGTTCTGGTGTCATTACCAAGGTCTTTTGCAGTCAAATGGTGGTTTTTATTTGACTTTCTAGCAATCCAACGACCTGTTCTTTCAGAAAGTTTTCTTTCTTTCAGTCCTCCACTTGACCTCCTCTGTTCCTGTTAACTGCCATTTCTTAACATTACATACTAAGGAAACAGCTACCTTAAAACATTTTGATATCTTCTAATAGCCTTCTCCTGCTTTATGAGCATTAATTTTTATTTTTTCAGAGTGCTAGGTAGCTGCTTAGAGGAGCCCAGGGCTGCTGATTATTGGGACAAGGTTGGATGAGTCGGAAATTATACAGCTTTGCAATTTGCATCACCTGGGGTTTCCTAACAATGACTGAACAAGCCATAGCCCTGATGAGCTAATTAAGGTCTGAGACCTCCAATAGCTTAGGGGGCCCAAATGTTTGAATGGTGTGCGTTTTTTCACTGTACATTGCACAAAATAAAAACAATGCACTAATCGTGCGTTCAATGCTGAAAATAAATGTCATCTTTAAATTTATGCCTTTTGTTGATCAGTTCATCTTCTGCTTACTTAACTATCCAGAGTAACACACATTCTAAGGAAGGGTGCCCAAACTTCTGCAGGCCTTTGTATATTGTCATGTATATGAAGTGATGAGCAGAGACTACTAAAATGAGGCTAGTTTTTTTTTCCCCGTAAACATATTTGACTTGACAATTAATTTTGATATTTAATATATTTACAAAATGAATACTTTTTTTTTTTTTCCCCAATTATGATTGCTTTTAATTTCAAGTGCTATCTAGATATACAGTCGTGTTCATAATTTTACATACTCTGGCAGAATTGGTGTAATATTGCCATTGTTTGGAAAAAATAAGTAATCATGCAGAAAGCTTTCATTTTAATTAGGGAGTGTGCTCAGGTGAGGCAGTTTATTATCACATAATTGTGTGTGTCCTTTTTAAATCATAACTGAGATTACTCAAATGGGCCTTATCAAAGGTTTTCATATCCTTGTATTGAAGCTGATGATATACCCACGAGTTGATACACACAGGTTCAAATCAAGGGTAATTAAGAGAGTGTCAAAACTTGTAACCTCTTGGATTGTAATCAGTGTCTGTATATAAATAGTTAATTTAAATTCATGTAGAGCTGCACTGGGGAAAACAAAAGAACTGTCAAAAATTTGCAAGAAAACACTGTTGATTTGTGTAAATCGGTAAAAAGGATATCCAGAGATCTGAAAGTGCTCATCAGTAGTTTTCAGACTTTTTATATAATAAAAAAAAAAAAAAAAGGAAAATTAGGGGTTCTGTTGTTACCTGGCCACAGTCAGGTAGACCAACCAAGATTTCAGCAACAACTGCCAGGTTTATTTGTCAAGCTTTCAAAAGACCCACGAGTCATTTCAGCTGAGATGCAAGCAAGCAAATGGTGTTGCTGTTTCAAGATGCGCAATAAGGAGGTACTTGAACAAAAATGGGCTGCATGGTCGAGCTGCAACAAAAAAAAAAAAAAAACTTTACTGTAACAATGCCTCAAAACGGCCCACTTACAATATGTTCCATATGTTTTGAGGCTTGTCTGGCAAAGTCCTTTGTAGTGTTGAGACCGAAATTGAACTTTATGGTCACAGCTGTAAACGCTATGTTTGGAGAAGATGCAGTGCCCATGACGAAAAATACACCATCCCTACTGTGAAGCATGGAGGATTTTCTCTGATATTCTGGGGGTGTATGAGCCACAGCGGCACAGGTAACTTAGTGAAAAGTGAATGTAGCATCATACCGGAACGTATTGGAGGACAACTTGCATTCATCAGTCTGGAAGCTGCACATGGGACACACTTGGATCTTCCAACAAGACATTGATCCAAAACGCAAGGCCAAGTTGACCCTTAGGTGGGCACAGCAGAAAAAAGTGAAAATGCTGGAGTGGCCATCAGTCTCCCGACCTCAATTTTTTGAGCCAGTTTGGGGAGATGTAAGACATGCAGTTCATGCAAGATAACAAGAATTTATGGCACCTGGAGGCTTTTTGCCAAGAAGAATTTGCAGCTCTACCACCTGAGAAAATGAAGGACCTCATCCACAACTATCACAAAAGACTGCTTGCCATCATGGATGCCAAAGGGGGTAGTAAATGCTAGTAAGAACTAAGGGACCACCATCTCATTTACTTATTACTATGTTTTGTTTATTGGTTGTGCTGTTTTGTGATGCCTTATAGTTTAACTTGCATTCCATTAAAAGTAAATGAGATGTCTTGCCTGATCAGTCATGTTTTCTTTAAAGTATGGTACATCTCTTACAAATTCTGCCAGGGTATGTAAACTTGTTAAATACACTCAAGATTTGGTGAATCAGACCATCTTTGGAGATGATCAGAAACAATACTGACGACATTTAACATAAGTAAATCCAAATTTGTTTGCTATAAGCATGTGACTCAGGCTGGGTATTGGCATTGATGCCCAATTTTATCTTGACTGAATTAGCATGCACTGATTTATTTGAAGTGGAGGTCTTTTTAGAGATTACTTATTCATACATAGAGAACATTAATATAATGTGACAAATTTTCAGTAACATTTTATTTGAACGGTGTCTGCATAGTAAAAACATTTTCGCAGCACCACGCTCATTCAGAATTCGCAATAATTTAACTAATAC
Organism: Erpetoichthys calabaricus; assembly: GCF_900747795.2. NCBI lineage: Eukaryota > Metazoa > Chordata > Cladistia > Polypteriformes > Polypteridae > Erpetoichthys > Erpetoichthys calabaricus. Next base: position 195,155,684 of record NC_041397.2, read on the forward strand.
ATGTATTACCAGATCAGAGTCAACACATTATTTTGGGGGTGCTATTGCTTCTTAAATACAGTAAATGTTATTCAGTAACCTTTTTTTATGTGTTCGGAATCTCCATGTAGGCAATTCAACTGAACCGTTTGGCAAATTTTTTCCCATCTTGGACTTTTAAAATCTTGAATTAGTCAAAATTAAAGCTATAGTGGGAGACTCGTGTCTTTCTGTAATTCTACAGGTTACACACCTTCAGTTGTTCGTGTGTAGTAGCCAAGATAATCTGTCTCAAATGTTTCCTCACAGTTCTTTCTCAGACAAAAAGGAAGCATTTTAATATTTGGTTCTAGAGCTGATGCTTGTTGACAGTGGCATTGGATGAGTGGGACATAAAAGGAAAAGAACCTGCCATCATGACTGTGACCACGGCTTGTATGATCTCTATAGTACAGCTTATGGAGCTACATCACATAAGCTGTTTTACGTACACACTCATGTTGGTATTGCAGGCTGCTCTGAAAATTGCCTCACCTGGCCATGCAAGCAGGTAAATGTTGCATGTTGCAAACTTTTTTCCATCATTGCTAAGCACAGCTAGCCATGTGCTTAAAGAGAAGCACTATTTATAGAACTTGCCAACACACGTACTTGTGATTGATTGCAGTCACGTGGTGGAACAGTGTATTGTAAATCCTAGAAAGATTTTTTGGAACAACAGCAAGTCATCTCAGCAGCTTTGCATATAGGTAGTAAGGTTACTCCTGGTGTGACTGACATGCATGTCGGCAACACATCCGTCACAGATGCGGATGTAATGTAGAGACGTGATTGTCACATGGGAATTTGTTGCTCTGGATGTTCAGCTGTTGCAAGTTAGGGCTACTCTCTTCACTGACCTGAGTGATGTGGTGATGCTTTGATCTTCATAAAGTCTAGGTACAAAAACTTCACTCATTTGCTTTCTGTTTGGTATATCATACCGCAGTTCAAAAACCCATATAATTTGTTTTCAACAACAATGTAGGGTCTCCTATCTTTACAGATAAATATTGCTATGGATTCTGTTTTGTTTGGGCACAAGGCAAATTAAATGGAAGTTGGGTTAACCCGCCATCTCCAGTGTAGATTGTTTAGGCTCTACTCATTTTGGATGTCGACTGAGATTGTTTTTGGGTGGCATTGGGATAAATGAATTCTCAAATTTGTTGTGTTACAACAATACTTCTGAGGTGTACCGCTTACACATGGCTTTGCTTTTTACAGTATCTAGTTATTCTTTACTGACACATTGTTTGAACCGCAGAAAGTCCATACATCTGGTTTAAGTGTTGAAGGAGCTGATTTTAGCTGAGGAGAACACACCATTTTTATCAGGGGAGGTAAAGTGGTTTTATAGTAATTGTGTAGGATAGAGATTTCCGAGATCGATATCAAATTGTTTAAGGTGAAAAATTAACTATTAATTGAAAAATCAATATTCTTACCCATGCCTGCATGCAAATACTATGAAAGTAGAAGTAAATTTAATTTTTTTTTTTCAGGCATAATGGCATTAAATCTATCTGAAAAAGGAGCAGATACTGGAAATGCTTTTAAATATCAGTTGCAAGCTTAATCTGACTAAATTGTATCATAATACAACCCAGTTACAAAAAATGCTAGGGCCAGGTTTATAGGGGTCTAAAAGTAAAAGGCATTGTATAAACTTTTGTTTTATTCTTAGTTTTAAGGAAACATGGTGCACTGTTACCATATTAAAGTGATGCATTTTTCTTTGATTTGGCTTTGATATACAGCTTGCTGATAATAGTGCAGCCATCTCTGGTCAACAGCATACTTAATAAATACAGTTTATTACTCCACTTTCTTTACCGTAAAACGTAATATGCCAATCCCCTCTCGTTCACTGATAAAATAATCCTCCACTCACTACTGTTTTATATTGCAGATTTTTTGCTGCAAAAGGAGAAAAAGGACATGCACTAGCTCAACTATAGTGTCACCTCGTGTAAAGGAGCACTGCAACTAAATTACAATAAAGCTTAGAAAAGATGGGGCTGAAAATATCTGTTTTGGTGATCATCCTTTTTACCAATCACCGATTGTCTTTTTTATTTAAGTGAACATTGGTGCCAACTGAAACCGGCCAATCGATCGGAGCATGCCCAGTTCAAATACTGCTACTTACAACTGTGTGACCATGAGCAAGTCACTTCATTTGCCTGTGCTCCATTTGGAAGAACAAAAAAAATGTAATAAATTGTATCTCAGATATTTTAAGTTGCCTTGCATAAAGGCTACAGTCAATAAGTAATGAGGCTGTCACTCATTGAAAAGTGACCATAACTCCATTTTACACAAACCAAATCAACACAATGATCATTGAGCAGTTATTCTTTTGTTGATTTTATAATTACTACATTTTTACTGTGTATTGGTATGCTAGTATGTTGGAAGTAGTCTTTAAATGTTATCCAATAACTCAGATTAGTTTTATTTAATAGGAAAATACCCATATGATATCAAACTTGTTCATTACTAGATTATCTTCAAAAACTGATATTCAGTCTTAATTCCTACTTTCAATGAATACATTTGTAGTACCCAGCAAAGTGGGAAAAAATGTGGTTTTTTTTTTCTTCTAGATGGCTAAGAAGTGCAAGAGTTCAGAACTGGTAGTGGCCTGTGAGTGGGCATCATGTACCTTTAAAGGAAATAGCATGGAAGAGCTTTGTGATCACATTTCTGTTCACTTGAGAGAACATCTTGGAGATGGAGACACCATGGAAGAATTAGGTAATAAGCAAGTGTAAAAACTGAAAGTATAGTTATTGCTTATAAGTGTTCTATTTGATTTTGATGCTGTTTTATTTATATTGCTGGTATCAGAAAATTCAAAGATTATAGTAACCATATTTACAGGGGAAAAACGTTTTGGTTTGAATTGGTTTATAACAAGTGAAAATTAAGTTTGAGATACGATACCATTTGTTTTACATTCGCATTCATTGATACCATTTAACATGGTATAATAAAACCTTGATTATCAGTCAGGACAGAGGCTGTGATTATTAAGAGGATAACAGAACAGCTACTTTAAAAATAATATACAGTGGATAAGTTTAGCGAATATTTGTATTTATTTACGAAACAAACTACATTTAAAAAAAAAAAAAAATAGTATTTAAAAAAAAAATGAATTCTTATAATGTTGTAATGACTAGTGTAATGAGCAGAAACAACTCAGAGGTACTGGAGTTTTCTATGTTTTATGGTGCCGGTATTCCGTTATCTGGGTTACAGAGCACACTTTCAAAACCGTAAAAGAAAGCTTTCTCTACCAATCAGTTTATCTTCTTACCACTCATGTTTTGTCTTTATCTATACCGCAAACACTCCTGCTTATTGTCTCCTGATTCCCTACTTAAAACGTCCTTCCGCTGCTCCTTCCTTTATTTCTAACTCCTCCAGTCACTTATCTCCTAAGAGGCATGTCCATCCCTTACAGAACAGAAGCCCCTTACCAAGTCCCATTACTTACATGCCATTCCACCCTTTCTGCTCTGCAACAGTGCATCACAAGCTGCCTGCATGTCACAATATAATAACAAAGCATAACAGAATTTTTATATAAAAAAAAAAAAAAAAATCAGTTCTGAGGAACATTTAATATTATTACAAAATGTTACCAGTAGTGGTTTTCATTTTCAACACACATTTTTAAGTTTCGGCAGCATCACGCTTTACTGTATATTGTTCACCTTTTTATTATGCTTCCTCCTCTGTAAATTGAAGCAATACTTGAGGCACTTTGACCATTTTGCAAACGTTTCTCAGTTTATTGTGATAATTCCAAAACTGCACACTTGGCATTTATTGGCGATAACAATGTATAGTAGATTAATTGATTACAGTAATCCCTCCTCCATCGCGGGGGTTGCGTTCCAGAGCCACCCGCGAAATAGGAAAATCCGCGAAGTAGAAACCATATGTTTATATGGTTATTTTTAGAATGTCATGCTTGGGTCACAGATTTGCGCAGAAACACAGGAGGTTGTAGAGAGACAAGAACGTTATTCAAACACTGCAAACAAACATTTGTCTCTTTTTCAAAAGTTTAAACTGTGCTCCATGATAAGACAGAGATGACAGTTCTGTCTCACAATTAAAAGAATGCAAACATATCTTCCTTTTCAAAGGAGTGCAAAGCAAGCAGTCAAAAAAAAAATCAATAGGGCTTTTTGGCTTTTAAGTATGCGAAGCACCGCCGGTACAAAGCTGTCGAAGGCGGCAGCTCACACCCCCTCCGTCAGGATCAGAGAGAGAGAGAGCCACAGAAAAACAAACAGTCAAAAATCAATACGTGCCCTTTGAGCTTTTAAGTATGCGAAGCTCCGTGCAGCCTGTCCTTCAGGAAGCAGCTGCACACAGCCCCCCTGCTCACACCCCCCCTACGTCAGCGCAAGAGAGAGAGAGAGAGAGAAAGTAAGCTGGGTAGCTTCTCAGCCATCTGCCAATAGCGTTCCTTGTATGAAATCAACTGGGCAAACCAACTGAGGAAGCATGTACCAGAAATTAAAAGACCCATTGTCCGCAGAAACCCGCGAAGCAGCGAAAAATCCGCGATATACATTTAAATATGCTTACATATAAAATCCGCGATGGAGTGAAGCCGCGAAAGGCGAAGCGCGATATAGCGAGGGATCACTGTATAATGAGAGAACCTACAAAATGGTGTTCAAAGTAAAGGTACGTAACTGACATTGTGGTTTCAAAATGCAGCACGACACATGGTGCAGGGGAAGAATACTGCACGTTTTGCACAATGTGCATAGCTCACAGTATACAGAACGGCAATGTAAGTGCAGTTTTAGGTAGGCAATGGTGTGTGCAATTTTTTTTTTTTTTTTTGCCATGACGGTTAACAGAGACAGACGGTGAATCAAGTGATGGATAATTGAGGTTTTACTGTACTTTTTAAACAGGAGTAACAACACACTGTCAGTTGTTTAACTTTCTAAGCTTTAAATTCTAAAGTATATTGGTTACATAGTTTCAACTGCATAGAGCCCATTCTTTAAACATTAACATTTGAGCAGCTTTTATAAGTTGATTTTCAAATACATAACTGTTGTAATTGCAAATTTCTCAATGTGTCAAATGTTAGCCCATAAGCTGTTTATGCCTGAGTCTTATCTATACTTCGTCATCCTAGATACAGTGGAATTAGATTACTATACACTAAATTTTCAAGAATTTAGCTTTCTTTAGTGTCTTGATATCTGGACCCTAACTGGTCTCAGTGTGATAAATGCTGAACAAACGATTCTGTAAATCAAACGTAGATGATGGAATAAATGGGTTTTTGCATGGGGTAGTGGTGGGGTAACTTAGAATATTAGTATCTGCAAATTGTTTAAATGATTCTTTAATATCTGACAGTAGGTTAATTGGCTTCCACTGGCATTAATCTGTAATAAGTGATTATTTCAGAGTAAACGAATATCGTATACATCACCCAACTGTGGTACAAGAGTTTCACTATGCTCTCACAGCATATGTGACACAGATCTCTAATTTAAACTAGTCCTTTCAGATGGGAAGGGATTATATATAAGGGAAGAGACTGTGGGCTGAATGTATGCACAATTAACCACGCACAGTGACTGTCACTCAAAACATACCTTTAAAGGTGCCTGAGCTGTCATGTCAGAAAACACACAAGACTGTGTTATCTACAAGGCATTTGTATGGTGTGGGTTTTTTTTTTGTTTTTTGTTTTTTTTTTAAATGAAAAGAAAAATGGAACAAGCCAAGTCTACACAGCAGCTTTTTGCTCCATGAAATATAAATACACACAAATACTGCTAGTTTGTGGCTGTTTATTGTTTTTTTTTTTTTTTTTTTTTGTTTGGCGGGCAGACACTTCCCTAGCCCTTGGGGACACTTAGAGGCCAGTGCACCATTATAATCCACTCAAAGCTAGTTCACTTTCTACATCTCCTTTGAGTTCAGTGCATTTACAGGTTTAGTGCGATTACCGAACATTGCTGAGATTTAGCCAAACTCCAGGCAAAGCAAATTCCGAGGGATTTTCTCTTCACTAGTGACCCAAATCCTTGTTAGAACATTGAGCAATATAAGTCCGCCATGAAGAGGAGCTTAAATCAAAATGAGACACCCACCATGCTTCTCTTCAATATGATTTTTACATTTTTAACCTGTGGCTAGTGCGCTGAGCATGAAGCACTTTTGACCACTGCAGCGGCGTGTGAATAACACAGCCTACAATGAACACGACACTTGGAAACTAGCCCATCACCAAAATGTGGTTCTCTGTGTGATATAGCATTGCCTGTAATGCTCATATGATGTCCAGGCAAAGTAGCCCATGATTGCTTAAACATGCTAATTGTGGTCATTTTTCCCCAGCCAAGTAGTTTTTTGGTTCTTGAGGCAACTATCCTTCTCACTTTTGTATAAATTGAGGCACTGTTAGTCAATTTGTGTTTCACTGATGAATTAAATGTACTACATGTTGCATTGTAATGAACTTTTTAAATATTTAACCCTAGTTTAAATTTTCTTTTAGCAGACATTTTTACTCATGGTCGACTTAAAAATTCTGTAAATTGATTTTGGATGTTTCAGAAAACTACTGAGGTAACAAATGATGAAGAGAAAAATTTAAAAGAAAATCACAAGAGATGAAGCGGACACAGTTGAGTGCTGCAATAGTTACATTACAAAGGATTAAGCTAAATTTGTTTTCTCTCTCCTGAAGCGATGCAGCAAAAAAAGTAATAAAGGCCTGAAATTTTTTTTAATTACCTCATTGTTTTAGGCATTACAGACCAAACCAGCAGCTACGCAAAACAGAATTCTGTGACACCATGTGTTATCTGAAATAACTAAATGTGCATTGCTGATACAGGAAAGGCTCTTTAAACTAGCAACTTAAAGTGTTGTAATAATAACTTCCCCATTAATTTTTTTTTTTCATTTTTATTAAGAACTTCTTGGTATAAAACAGTAGTCAAGGATCTTTGGTTTAAGAGTGAATTGGGAGAGGATTAGATGCAGTTTGTTACATTTAGTGTACAAGAGAACTATGTAAAAAGAGAAAATCTGCTCTGAGTACATCTGTAGATCAAAAAGAGAGCAGTTCAGTAGAAAAAAAAACTGTCTAAAACTAATTCATGAAGGGGTGTGGATTGGAGTTCTACTAATAACATAGCAAGCTAACCATTAAAAGTTATGAAAGTTTATTCTTATTTATGGATCTAAATGTGTTGAACACAACCACTTCATATGGTATACTTTTTCCTTAATTTTTGTTTGCTTGCATATTTTAAATCCAGTCAAATGGAATACTAATTAGAGAAGTCAATGACATTTTAGGTGTATTTTTTCATAATCTCAATACTTTTGAAATATAGAAATTAAAAAAACTGAGGCATTTAAGTGAATAAAGAACCTATACTTTTATTGTGTGTAGAATTTCCCCATGGTTTCTATTTTGCTCCAGTTAACTCTTTTGGTTTTCAAAAATGTTCACTACACATAGCATTAACAGTTCTAGTTACATTTATGGGTGAGAGGCATTTTGTATTGCTAACTGTTAATATATTTTTATTAGATGATTATGCCTGCCTGTGGAATGGATGCGAGTTTTTGGCAATGGGAAGTCCCAACGAGTTGGTTGTCCATGTGAATTTTCATATCTTCCATGCCAAACTGAAGTATATAGGATCACAGCTATTGCTTACTCATCCAGAGCTGCGCATGTGTTCTCAGGATCGTCACAGTAAGAACCTTATTCCAGAGCTGTCAGAGGCATTTGTATGTCAGTGGGAGCACTGTGATGTAAGTATGGATTTGTTAGGGATGTGCTGCAATTGCAGGTGAATGTGTGTGCTTAGATAATGTAAAGTTTTAATATTTGGGTAACCTAAGTGGTAATAAAATTTTAATGTTTATAGAAGTAACTTAGCCTTTAAAACTTTGTTGAAGAAAAAAAGTTATGCAAACATTCATTTGTAAGGCTTTTTCTTTAAGCTTAAAATAATGTTTTTGTTAATTTACTTAACAGCAAAATTACAGCCTGCCAGAGAGCAACATTTAGGTATTGTTTGTTCTGTGTGGCTTGCATTTTTTCATTGCCTGTGACACCTACTTGTGTATAGTAGGCTTAAAATAAGTAATTTTTTTTGTTGGTTTTATTTGCCATTTGTAATAAATACAGTATGTTTTGCATTTGAATTATTACTAACTTTAGAAAAATGTTTTGGTCATGGTATATTCAGACATCTCAAACACAAATCCAACACTGAAAACTGAAAGTTAGGTTGGGACAAACAGGATTGGCACATGTAGAATGCTACCGGAGGCAAAGTGCATTTTTGCAACCATTTAACCCCAAACACACACATACCCAGAGATGCGTCCTTACTAGACATGAAACAATACTCTTAATTCACATAGATTACATATTACTGGACAGGCATCTCTGAACAATGGACAAAAGTATTTTTTGAAAAAATATAAAACATTAGTTTTAAACAAATAAAATGCAAAACGGGCTTTAAAAAAATTTCAAATGTTTATTTTGAAACTAGACATTGTTTGTGACTGACGCCTTAAACAGATTTCAGAATTTAAATTTTTACAAACATCCGTATATTTGCAATGTAATATGCATGTGTACTAAAACTGTTAAAACACTGAAGCAAAAATTTCTGGCTACAACATGTAGATATTCAGTAATAGTAAAAATAATCTTCAGATGGCACAGAACAGGACACACAGACATGGGAAAGTAAAATTAAACCAGACTTAAAATGCATTGCTAAAGACTTGTTAAAACTTGCATTAAAACTCCATAACTCATACAGTATTTTATTAAGTGCTATTGGTGATTTCATTATTATACTCTTCACATTTGGTCCTTCTCCTTCCACACTAAAAAATGCCTAGAAAAACTGATGTTATATATTCACTCTCTAATAATATTGCATTGCTTGCATATATTAGCAACATTAGGGTTGAGTGGAATCATGGTTAAATGTTAGAGATAATCGTTGCACTTCAGGTTTTTTTTTTTTTGGGTTAGGCTATTCAGTTAACTTCATGGGCCTAAATATAATTTGCACAGCTTTATGGGTGTACAAATTATTTAAAAAAAAAAAAAAAAAAAAAAAAAAAACCATTGTTATAAACCACCTTGCAAGCTGACATATTAAAATACTAAGCTACCCAGTATTATAACTATATGTATTATTGTTTAATTTTGATATAATTTTTCACTTGTGACATACTTTAGATTCTTTTTACAGAAATGTAGAAATGGGGTGGGTGGTTATGAACACTTTCTATGTGTTTTCCGAATTGTCACACCTCAAACGTGTAATTTTCTGAGAGATGCACTCAGTAGTGATGATTTCCTTGACAGCATCTTTCGCAGACATCCTGGGGTGTAAAGAATTTTGAACCCAGCATGCAGCTGCTATTCATGTTTGTAAGCTTGCATCTGTCTGAAGTTTTTTTTTATTTTACAAAGCAGGGATAGATATAGGGAAAATGTACGCCAATACCATGCACTGGCATTTGACTTTGAAATACACACACTCCCAATGTGCCATGATGCTGCAAACTGTGTTATGCCAAATTTAAAATGTGGGAAATATTTTCATTTTAAAATAGTATGTTAAAAAGGCATTGAATGTGTGTGAAATTCTCGGGTCATAGCAAGCTTTTTAGTATTTTTTTGTATGTTTCCATTACATACAATGCCTTGGAGTGTCTCCCTATAAAATTCTATATTTGAAATTGCAAAACTTGATGGCCATTGAATCAATTTTTTTAAGACCTTATTCTATGTAACATGATATGTGCAAAAAATTACAGTACTTCTGAAAACCTTTTTTCTTCCTTTTCCTTGTCAGAGTACTTTTAACAACCCAGAGTGGTTTTACCGTCACGTGGACATGCATGCCCATTGTACTGAAAAAGAGGTTCTCCCCAACAGAGGCAAAGGTCTCTACTGCTGCTGGAAAGGTATGAGAGATGGACAGATTTATGGGTTTCATTTAGTAAACGGTGGTATGCCAAAGATGTGTATATTTTCTCTTTACTTTCATTAAGCTTTATCATTTAACCAGATATTGCTGTATATTAACAGTACATCACTCATAATAAAGAACCATAGGCACATGGCGTAAATTACCAAGTAGTGGGATGGTGAGAAGGGCTTCAGGAAGTTTCATATCTCAGTTCTACAAAATAACATCAAATGTAGGTGAATATCATGGACAAGACTGTTGGGTTAAATGACCCGATCTTGTCACGGTTCTATTCTTCTAAAAAGTGTTGGCAATAAGCTAATGTAATATGGCAACATACTTGCACCTCCTTGTAGATGTTCCCCCCCCCCCTCCTTTTTGTTCAGTATTCCATTTATATGTTGCAAGGCTACTATAACCTTTTTTTATCTTCAACAAGAGTGCTTATATTCTTTCCCACATGTTAGACTCCCATGCTTTATATATATATATATATATATATATATATATATATATATATATATATATATATATATATATATATATATATAAAAAAGTAAATGAGCACTGCAGTTACCCTGTTTTTGCATCCACTGCACCTGGTATAGCTGCTGGCTCCCCAGAGCTCTTAACTAGATGATTGTTAGAAAATAGATAAATATAAGCCATTTACATGATAAAACTAAAAAAATGTGGTGGTATCTTTTACTAAGGGATTCATGGGTGAGAAGTAAAGCTTTATGGAGATTCCAAATTGTTTTACATGCTAAATATTTTGAAAATAAACATAATGTTTGAAATTAAGATAAGACCGTTTGCAGTCTTACTGTTCTTGTCATTGAAAGATGCTAGGCTGTTGGTCCTCCGATTGACTGGCCTCAAATCTAAATCTTATGCTTATCAGCCCCTTTTTTTTTTTTCTTTTTTTTTTTCTATAAATCTGCATACAAAATATTCACTTCATTTCACAAGGCTGTAAAACTAACCTTGCCCTGAGTGAAATGCCAATATGCTATAGAGTTTAATTATACATGATCAGTTTAGATTCAACCGGTCATGTCTTTGAAATTGTGCGAAACCTGGAGAAAATGCCTACAGAGAGAGAGCATTTTCCTTGTGTTTGTTCTGATTCTTGAGTTTGGCTTGGATATTTGTAATGTGTGTGTTTTTTTTTTTGTTTTTTTTTTATAAATGTAAATACTCCTTTAGGCTGCGATGCCACTTTCAAGATTAAGTATCGTTTGCGTGAGCACTTGCGCAGTCACACACAAGAAAGAGTGGCAGCCTGCCCTACTTGTGGATGTATGTTTGCTAGCAATACAAAGCTCTTTGACCACATACAAAGGCAATCTGTGACAGAAGGTAAGGACCTGGTACTTTGGATTCCTGTTTGTTTCCTCTTTCTACCCATTCTAATACTTCAGTAAACATAAAACTTGACAATATGACCCATCTTTTACTTAAAGATTTGTATTTAAAAACCCTGCAATGCTGTTTTATTAGAGATACTTCTACTGACCATTGTAATCAAGCTGTACTCTTAAGGGAATAAAGGAATTCCATTTTCCATTTAATTATTGTAATTTTTCCAATTAATTGCAAGTATTCTTTTTATATTATGGCTTCAGTAGTTGGGTTATAAACTTGAGTCATGTTTTCATATTACTTTATTACAAGTAGGATTTGTGCAATGGTCAGCCTAAAAAAAGTTATTATGACCAATGCATTTCTTTTTCCACTTTTTATAGTTTTAGGCAGGTGTGAAAAAATGCTGTAAACAAACAAAGAATGCTTTCAGAAATATAAATGGTGGTTTATTATCAATTTACAAAATGCAAAGTGAGCGAACAAAAGAAAAATCTAAATCAAATCAATATTTGGTGTTACTAACTTTTGCCTTCAAACCAGCATCAATTCTTATAGGTACACTTGCACAAACTCAGGGATTTTGTAGGATTATAGTCAGGTGTATGATCAACCAATTATACCAAACAGGTGCTAATAATCATCAATGTCACACGTAGGTTGAAACAGAAACCGCTCTGTAGGAGGCTTAAAACTGGGTGAGGAACAGCCAAACTGTGCTACCAAGGTGAGGTTGTGGAAGACAGTTTCGTGTCATGGCAAGATTGAGCACAGCAACAAGACACAAGGTAGTTTATACTGCATCAGCAAGGTCTCTCCCAGACAAAGATTTCAAAGCAAACTGGGGTTTCAAGATGTGCTGTTCAAGCTCTTTTGAAGAAGCACAAAGAAACGGGCAACATTAAGGATCGTAGACGCAGTGGTTGGCCAAGGAAACTTAGTGCAGCAGATGAAAGACACATCAAGCTTATTACCCTTCGAAATCGGAAGATGTCCAGCAATGCCATCAGCTCAGAACTGGCAGAAACCAATGGGACCCAGTACACCCACCTACTGTCAGGAGAAGTCTGGCCAGAAGTGGTCTTCATAGAACAGTTGCAGCCAAAAAGCCATACCTCCGACATGGAAACCAGGCCAATCGACTCAAGTATGAACGGAAACATAGGAACTGGAGTGCAGAAAAATGGCAGCAGGTGCTCTGGACTGATGAGTCAAAATTTGAAATATTTGGCTGTAGTAGAAGGCAGTTTGTTCATCGAAGGGCTGGGGAGCAGTACAGTAATGAGTGTCTGCAGGCAACAATGAAGCATGGTGGAGTTTCCTTGAACGTTTGGGGCTGCATTTCTGCAAATGGAGTTGGAAATTTGGTCAGGATTAATGGTGTTCTCAATACTGAGAAATAAAGGCAGATACTTATCCATCATGCAATACCATCAGGGAGGTGTGAGATTGGCCCCAAATTTATTCTGCAGCAGGACAACGACCCCAAACATACCGCCAAAGTCATTAAGAACTATCTTCAGCGTAAAGAAGAACAAGAAGTGATGGTATGGCCCCCACAGAGCCCTGATCTCGACATCGAGTGTGTCTGGAATTACATGAAGAGGCAGAAGGATGTGAGGAAGCCTACATCCACAGAAGATCTGTGGTTAGTTCTCTAAGATGTTTGGAACAACCTACCAGTCGAGTTCCTTCAAAAACTGCAAGTGTACCTAGAAGAATTGATGCTGTTTTGAAGGCAAAGGGTGGTCACACCAAATATTGATTTAAGATTTCTCTTTTGTTCATTCACTGCATTTTGTTGATTGATGAAAATAAATGATTAACACTTCCATTTTTGAAAGCATTCTTTTGTTTACAGCATTTTTTCCACACCTGCCTAAAACTTTTGCACAGTACTGTATATAGAGCAATTTTTTTTTTTTAAGATTTAGTGTATTGCACTGTTTTGTCCAAAGTAATGATTTTGTGTTGTATAAGGAGACGATTATGAGAATAAAGCTAAAAGTGTTCATCTCTATACAATTTTTACACAGTCAACAGTTTTAAATAGATTCTTTGTTACTGTGGTAAATATTCAGATGCCTGGCCCCTGCTCCTCTCCTGTGTGGTTTACTGTTATAATGTGCACTGCAGTTTATAAAACCACTATACTATCTTTTGGGATATGGGAGGTAAACACTTTCAGACAGAGAACATGCAAACTCCAAATGAACAGTGATGAGATGTGTGAATCAGTGAGGTAGCCGTGCTAACCGCTACTCCATAACTCTGGTAGCAAAAATGTAATTTACTGGAAAAAAACAAAGTCATAGACGGCATAATTCAAACCCAATGCTGACATAATTTAAATATTGAAACAGAAAAGAGCCAAAAAGAGCATAATTCGTTCCGGAAACGTGCTCGCCATCCAAAGCACTTGTGTATCAAAGTGAATTTCCCCATAAGAAATAATGGAAACTCAGATGATTCGTTCCACAACCGAAAACTATTCATATAAAAATGATTAATACAAAATATAAAGTAAAAATACATAAAACAGATTAACCTGCACTTTACCTTTAAAAAGAATCATAGCTGGTGTGAGTGAGTTTCTAAACTTTTGAGGGATTCCACCCAACGGGACGACGCGCGGAAGAGCGTCCCAAAGCAATCGCAGTCTCCCAGTGCTGTAGCAGTTTGCCGTAAAAGAGAATCCGAAAAAATCGCGGACATGCTATAATCGCCTGCCGTCGATGGGTGATACAAGGAACATTATAAATGTGCAGGGCACAGTATTACTTGGCCACGACCCTGCCTGACTGCTGTGTCTGGGTATAGGAGAGTGGCAGATCCCGCTACAATAAACAACCGCGCTGTTTCAAGCTGAATAAAGCTGGTGTTGCTAAAGTACTGAGACTCCGCTTTGTGTTTTTGGGTGCAAGACGGTGACTCGCACGTCACAGCACACACATGCGCGCGCACACACACACACAATGCTGTAGTAAAGAGTATACACACGTACGGATGTTGACTATATGAGTGAGCCACGCCGACTAAGATGGCGAATAGGAGACGATTGCCCACAATCCTGCAGCGAGAGAGAAAAACCATCCGCTCAGTTGTGATCACATGATGCTCGGCAGACAAAGCGTATATCTACTACTCGTATTGCAAGACCTCGCTCGTTTATCAAGTTAAAATTTATTAAAAATTTTAGCTCGTCTTGCAAAATACTCGTAAACCAAGTTACTCACAAACCAAGGTTCCACTGTATCTTTAAAAAACCCAATATACCCCAGAAAAGCCTCCTAATTCTGATTTACAGCATGACTTTGAAGCATCTTGCTATTAGTAATATTTGCGGCAGATCAAAAAACAGTATTATGCAGTACAAACTTTGTATTCTTTTGTGTTGTGCATGATGAGAAAGCTGTGCTTTTTTTTTTTTTTTTCTCCCACCCCCATAAGGGGTGGCAACTGGATGAATGTTCAAGGCATGTTCATGTCGTTTTGTAAATAAGATATTTTTCACCCATGCAGACCCCAGATTGATTGGGGAGGGAAGGTGGGTCTGTTGCTTTCATTGCCTTTGCAAAGTGCATATGCTGCTGCAATATTTGACCAGAAGTATTTTACAAATGCAGATACTTCTGCATGTGGGTCTGATGTGTACTCTTCATTAAATATTTATTTTTGTTCTCTTCCCTGTACTTGAAGAACCTTTTTTGTGTGAACACTGTGAAAAGCCATTTGCCAGTGAGAGGTTATTGCGGGATCATGTCCGCCAGCACGGTGAGTTTGACGCACCTGAAAAAGTTTGTCTCAGTTTGCAAATAGTTCTCTAAGTTTTAACTTCTCAGGAAAATCTTTAATAAAGCTGAATTGATTCATGTTCAGAAAGTTGCATCATTTAAGTTGGTGAGACTTTCATGTGCATGTGTTTTACACAGTACAAATCAAAGGTTTTGGGGTGACACAAAAATTTTCATTTATTTGATAGATATTGATACCTTTTATTATTGACACTTAAATTGATTTAAAAAAAAAGTAGCCAGGGGATTCCTAGAGTTTTTATTATGGCTATTACTGTTTGAAATGACAACAGCCATAGTTGAATAAATTTAAAAATCAAAGTTCAAATTTCAGCAGAAAATCTTTCAGTGTCCTAATGGTAAATTTCTTTCCTAAATTAGTCATGTTTGTATGCTAGTTGGTTATTGGAGAAACCTTTTTAATTGTGGTAGCACTACTGAAATCTTACTGTGTTCACTTGGGTTGCAAGCTATTGACATTACTAAAGTTCAGTTCAGGGTTCAAACATGGCCAAAATGAAACCACTTTTTTAAGAAATGTGTGTGGGTTTTTTTTTTTTTTTTTAAGCACAGAGTAAAGATTCTAGGTTATTACATCTACATCAGGTACATGATCTTTAGATGCCTTAGTTGCTGACTGGCCTTTTCATTCTTCATTTTAGTTAACCATATAAAGTGTCCTTTGTGTGACATGACCTGCACTACCCTTGCTTCTTTGAGAACACACATAAAGTTCAGACACTGTAATGAGAGGCCATTTCAGTGTGACTTTTGTGAAAGCAGGTAAGTTTCCAATTGTATAATCTTGTAGATGTTTAGTAACAGCTTTATCTGTTGAAAGAGGCAGGCAGAACCTCTGTCCTCACCCTATCAAAAATTGTATCAGTTCAGAAAGTATCAGTAGTTCCTTTACAGTTTAGTATCATTAAATTTCTTTTTGCTATGATAAAGTAGAACTGTATGTATCTGATAAACAGTCTGACTTTTTTTCCCCTTGCTTAGCTGTTTCAGTGAAATGTTTCTCAAGTCAACTTTTGGCTTTTTACAGCATCTCTCTAAATAATAAGTAAATAAAATAAATATACATGTACAGTTTAGTCTGAACACACACCAGAATGAGTATAAAGCAAGAAAATTAAATAGAATACTTTTTACTTGGCTGTCGCTGTCACAGTGAGGCATTCTACAGATGTATTGCTGTTGGTACTGTATAAAGGAGCCCATGTAGCATTTCTTGACATGCTTTTGGTTGGCTGTTAGTTTAATTAGCTTATTGATTCGGTGGGCCTCTCTTGAAGTGATGTTACCAGCCTAGCACAGCACAACATAGAAAATTTCACTGGTCATCTCAGAGTTGTAGAAGATGTGTGTCCCTTCCCCCATTAAAGGAATGCAGTCTTGTACAGTTCCTCTGTGTTCAGAGACCAGTCCAACCTGTCATTAATGTAGACCCCCTCCAAGTACTTGTAGGAGTGCACCATCTCTACATTCACTCCTTGATCAGTGACAGGATATAGCGGTTCTTTGGTGCGGTAAAAACCTATATAACCAGTTTCTTGGTTTTGCTGATGTTAAAAATGCAGACAATTCTGTTTCCACCAAGAAACAAATTTCTCCACCCGACTCCAATACTCTGCCTCATACCCGTTATCAATAATATCCCTCCCATAGGTGCAGAATCATCTGCATTGGTTTTGTGAGAAAGTAATTTATTTATGTGTGCATATACAAAGTAAAGCTTTCATACCAGATTACTAAAAACGTCATGATATAGTAGTAATTTAGTAGCTTATTAAAACAAGTTGGCACTTTAGTAAAATCATTAAAATGCAGAGAATATTGGGGATTTTCCAATATATACACACACACACACCCTACACTGCACAGGTGTTATGACATTTTTCTTAACAAAATAAAATCTCCTTAAAATGCATACATTGACTAATTAACTATCGATATGTTTCCATAAAACATGGCATAGAAGAAAAGATAATGCTTCTCATAATTACAAGCTCACAATTGATATTGGTAATTAAACACTGCTTAAATGTGAATATACTTGCACTTACAGGTTCTAATCATTTTAAATCTTTAATTTCACCACAGCTTTTTTGCTATTAAAATATACATTTACACAGGGAACACTGTATAAATATAGTATCAGCTAGAGACTACCATTTTAATTATGTATTACTTGTTTTTTAACAAAACACATGATAGATACTTTATTAATCCCAAGGGGAAATTCACATACTCCAGCAACAGCATACTGATACAAAAAACAATATTATATTTAAAGAGTAATAAAAATACAGGTATAACAGACAATAACTTTGTATAATGTTAACGTTTATCTCCCCCCCCCCAGACCGGGTGGAATTGAAGAGTCGCATAGTTTGGGGGAAGAAAGATCTCCTCAGTCTGTCAGTGGAGCAGGACAGTGACAGCAGTCTGTCGTTGAAGCTGCTCTTCTGTCTGGAGATGACACTGTTTAGTGGATGCAGTGGATTCTCCATAATTGATAGGAGCCTGCTGTGCGCCCGTCGCTCTGCCACATATGTCAAACTGTCTAGCTCCGTGCCTACAATAGAGCCTGCTTTCATCACCAGTTTGTCCAGGCATGAGGCGTCCTTCTTCTTAATGCTGCCTCCCCAGCACACCACGGCGTAGAAGAGGGCACTCGCCACAACCGTCTGATAAAACATCTGCAGCATCTTATTGCAGATGTTGAAGGACGCCAGTATTCTAAGGAAGTATAGCTGGCTCTGTCCTCTCTTGCATAGAGAATCGGTATTGGCAGTGCAATTTATCATCCAGCTGCACTCCCAGGTATTTATATGTCTGTACCCTCTGCCTACAGTCACCTCTGATGGTCACGGGGTGCAGGGGGGGTCTAGGCCTCCTAAAATCCACCACCAGCTCCTTGGTTTTGCTGGTGTTCAAGTGTAGGTGGTTTGACTCGCACCATTTAACAAAGTCCTTGAAGAGGTTCCTATACTCCTCCTCCTGCTCACTCCTGATGCAGCCCACGATAGCAGTGTTGTCAGCGAACTTTTGCACATGGCAGGACTCCGAGTTATATTGGAAGTCCAATGTATGTAGGCTGAACATGACCAGAGAATGTACAGTCCCCTGCGGCGCTCCTGTGTTGCTGACCACAATGTCAGACCTGCAGTTCCCGAGACGCATATACTGAGGTCTGTTTGTAAGACAGTCCACGATCCATGCCACCAGGTATGAATCTACTCCATTCTCTGTCAGCTTGTCCCTAAGGAGCAGAGGTTGGATGGTGTTGAAGGCGCTAGATAAGTCCAGAAACCTAATTCTTACATCACCACTGCCTCTGTCCAAGTGGGAGAGGGATCGGTGTAGCATATAGATGATGGCATCCTCCGCTCCCACCTTCTCTTGGTATGCAAACTGCAGAGGGTCGTGGGCGTGGCGTACCCGTGGCCTCAGGTGGTGAAGCAGCAGCCGCTCCATGGTCGTCTTCATATGTGATGTCAGAGCGACAGGCCGGAAGTCATTCAGCTCACTAGGACGTGATACCTTTGGGACTGGAGTGGTACAAGATGTTTTCCAAAGCCTCAGGACTCTCCCCTGTTCCAGGCTCAGGTTGAAGATGCACTGTAGAGGATTCCCCAGCTCCGGCGCACAGGCCTTCAGCAGTCGTGGCGATACTCAAGTTTCCTCAGCTCTCTGCTCACCTGTGCTGCTGTAATTGTGGGTGGGGATGTCTCTCCTATGCTGGTATCAGCAGAAGGATGGGTGGAGGGTGCAGTACTCCGAGGTGAGAGTGGGTTAGGGTGGTCAAACCTGTTAAAGAAGTTGTTCGTTTGGTTTGCTCTCTTCACGTCGCTCTCGATGGTGGCACCCTGCTTCGAGCTGCAGTAAGTGATGATCTTCATCCCATCCCACACTTCCTTCATGCTGTTATTCTGCAACTTCTGCTCCAGCTTTTTCCTGTACTGCTCCTTCGCTGCCCTGAGCTGGACTCGGAGTTCCTACTGCACGTGCTTGAGCTCATGCTGATCACCGCTTTTAAAGGCCCTTTTCTTCTGGTTCAAAAGGCCCTTGATGTCACTTGTAATACATGGCTTGTTATTAGCATAGCAGCATACTGTTCTTACTGGAATTACAATGTCCATACAGAAGTTGATGTCAGTAGTGCAGTCAACAACCTCCTCAATGTTCTCACTGTGTGACCACAGCAGGATATCCCAGTCCGTAGTTCCAAAGCATTCTCTCAGAGCCTGCTCTGCCTCAGGGGACCACTTCCTAAATGAGCGTGTGGTTGTAGGTAGCTCTCTCACTCTTGGTTTGTAGTGAGGCTGAAGCAGAACCAGGTTATGATCTGCTTTCCCAAGCGCAGGCAGCGGGGTGGCGCTGTATGCGTCTTTAACGTTTGCGTACAGTAAATCAATAGTCTTATTTCCCTGTAATGTGATGCACAGTACAAATCTTTAAATGTAGGTTGTTCATTAAGAAGACACAAGACTAACATGCTTAGCAGGTTTATAAGTAAGACATATTTTGAGGTTAAGTTAACAAGCCTAATGTTTACTAAGTGGCAATTTCAAAGTATTCTGTTTTGTTCCAATTTAAAATGTAAGCTGCTTGATTTCAAACAAGCACACTGACAAAACTGAAACCACATCTGTTTTAATTAAGGAACAAAATGAAGGTCTGAATTCATTAAATTGGACTTTCTTGCTATTTGACTACACAAAGACTTCTCAAATTTTTTTTTCCTGTGTATTACTCTGCTTTCTTTAATGTAAATGCTATGCTCCCTGTTAAAGGGATGCATGTAAAGGCTCTTTTTGTTTAAGCTGCATGAAGATTGCTTAAAAAGAAAAAGAAAAAAATCACACTGGTTCAACTACCGTAAAACCTTGCGTAAAGAAGTAGTACAACTAAATTACTGTAATGCGTAGGAAAGCAGGATCTAAAAAAATAGTTTTGTAATTACCCAATTTACTGATAATCAGTGGAGCCTTTTTTAGTGAAATAGACTGATTTAGATTGGTGGCTGATCAATCTGCGCATCCTTCGAGAATATTTAAGGTATAAATTTTCTACACACTCATTCTTTCTACATCAGACATTGTGCTGCTTTGAAATAGTGTGTGAACTGCTAGCTGCCTTTCTGCACAGTGGAAGGAGCAGGCAAGGGTTCTTTGGAGGGTTTTATAAATTTTATTGCCATCAGGTGCTCCCCTCTCTCAGTGATGGGAGAATATAAAAATGCCACTCAGCCCCAGCATAATGAACCAGGTCTTGTTACTTGCATTACTGATCTTTGATCTGGTGTTTTTCCCCAAATTACTTTGGTTACCTATAAGAGAGAAAATGATATTGGCCTTGTCGTGCTTTTTTTTATAATTTTAATCTGTTTCTAAACTGCTCGCATCACCAAGGGTAAACCTGTTATTAATCAATTTTTTTCACATGAGTTGGTGTGGCTTTGCACTACTGGCCCATGTTGTAGAAATGCCACTGCACAAGATCAATTGAACTGCTCATTGAAAGACAAAGTTAATCTTGCCATTGTGTTTTTAAAAAAAAAAAAAAACGGGGTTCAAAGATCTGTGCAAATGGCTCAGCAGAGCTAAGGATCAAAACTTAAAACAGTTGTTTCTGCTGGCTTTAGAGTGGGGAAACCAACTGTATATATAGAAAAAGCTCCTGTTGTTCATGTTAGTCTAATTAAAGATGGTCTTAATCTTTTTATGCCTCTGGGTTTAAGTGTGGGGTGTTTTTTTTTTTTTCCCCCCACACCAATGCCCCATGTGCATTGGATATATGTATATGTCTTCAACTGTTTACTGGTCATTCAGTCCATCGTGTTAAATGCCCTGCTTCCCAGATATCATTTCTTTGTAGATATCATTGTAGTAAAAAAAAAATCTTAAGTATGAAGCATACATTCACTCTGTCGACAAAATAACATTAGTATGGTCCAAAACAAAAAATGCCATCTGTAAAATAGCTGTTTCTTAACCATGCTACACCTTTTGAGAAGGTATATTATTCAAATGGTTTTGAAATGTTGAGTGGACTTGGTGTAACACTTATTATGCTCATTTTAAAATATAAGAAGTTCATTTTTTAAAATGTACAATGTTGAGCTTTTCAGCCCCTTTGGTTGGCAGCATGTGTTAGGTTTTCAGCAAATCAAACTCTAGATTGTCATGGACTTTTTTTTCTGAGTTATGAACATGGTCTGTTCCTTGCATCCTGTCGTACCCATACTGTTTTTATAAACTGTATTATTCTGAATTGTAAACAGGATTCTTATTTTTATTCATTTTGAAGTGTGTATCTCTAGTAGAACCCAATTATTTTTATACTCTCCATAACCTCCATCTAGGGGTGGGCGGTATGACCAAAATTCTATATCACGGTATTTTTCTAAATTATCCCAGTTTCACGGTATTTTTTTCCCATGCATGAGTGGATGTTAACCACATTTTCCACTGCAGTTACTGCAGTAGACTGGCTAAGAATAACCTATTCCACTGTCCTGAGCATTGTACAAATGTGCACACAAGTATTAATACAGGTTTGCGTGGCCCCATAAAGTGATAGTTTTCAAGGGGGTGCCACTAATGAAGAGAAGGAATCACATCGCATGACAGATGCAATCAAAATATAGAACCTCTTTATTAAACAAAGTTTGCAAACAACTTAAACTAAAATTTTGACAACATATTCTCAACCATCCTTAGAGGCATTTAGACTTAGTAAAATATCCAGAGGTGCTTGTCAAAAGTTGTATTGCACTGAACATGTCTTAGAAAAGGAATAAATAGTAAATATTTCTTGTAAACCAACTACACTTTCTGTTAATGTTAACCATCTCTGTCCACTGACATGTTAAAGAGACTTTTTAAATAACTTTACCATCATTAAACTGCATAATATTTAAACTAATAAATAATAACAATAAAATAAATAGTGCAACTTCCAGTAATAATACTATTACTTCAAGACTTCAAGCCCAGGTGCATTACACAGTATTCACCAAATTAAAATGATATAAAACCAGTGCAACTTGGTGATGACATCTTTACCAACTGAACCATCATTTAGGCAAACTGCATTAATATGGACCTTGCTTCAAGCTAAGCTATATACATAAATAATAAAACTGCACCTTGCATTTATGATGCTATTTGTGGTATAGCCCTATGGAATCGTATTAAGGCCACGGTGAAGAAGAAAAAATACAGACACAGGGAAGAAAAAAATAAACTATACGTAGAGAATAAAGTCGACATGTTGACTTTATTCTTGACATTTCCACTTTAATTTTGACACTTATGTCGAGATTAAAGTCGATATTTCCACTTTGTTCTCGCCGTTTATGTCGATATTAAAGTGAACATTTCCACTTTATTCTCATGGTTTATTTTATAATTAAAGTAGAATGTCGTAAACCAAACTTCATCCTAAAATCAATGTTTAATTTAGTAGATTTTCTCAAACTTCTTAAGTTAGTGTAGCACATTTAAATGCTTTGTGTTAAGTGTTCCCTGACCCAGTTGTTAATCACTATGCTTCTTAAACTGACTTCCTCCGCACTAAGAGGAGGCGCCGGCAGAGATCACCGCACAGCATACATTCACTTCATGATATTCCTGCTCTCTGAAAATTTAGAATGCTAAGATAAATACTTATCATTTTCATGATGAAATGCATTAAAGCAGGTATTAAACATGCACGGTAGTGAGGCGGTAGTGCTGTTCCCTCGCAGTAAGGGGTCCCCAGGTGTATGTTCAGTGTAGAGAACTTTATGGCAGGTGTGACGAAGCTCGAAAAAAAACGATGTATGAATGGTTATCGCAAAGATTTACCTTAAATATTGTGTCGGAGACACGAACACAGAATTCAATGGATGTTCATCTGAGCAGGCTTTCTTTATTGCATGCGTTATGTCTGTCTGATGTACCACAACCCCAGTTCCTATCTTTCCTTTTTCTTTCTCCACATAACCAATCACCACATGATAAACATCTTTGTGAAATTAAAACTAGTTATAAACTTAGCCCATGGAGTGTTCAGAACTTTAAAAATCTTCATTATACACGTTTAATAATGCCATCCATTCAGGGTTGTGCCCATCCCAGTAAGCATTGTGTGAGGCAGGAGCAAATCCTGAACGAGTCGCCAGCACATCGCAGGGTAAATCCGAGCAAAATATACACTAGCAGGGTCAGTCTAGCATAACAAAACCCCACATCCTACATGACTTTGAAAGGAAACTGAAGCGCTGAGTAAACCCACCAGAAAAATATGCAAATTCAAGGCATGGTACACCCGAGACACCCTTGCTGCGAGGCAACAGTGCAACCTCCATGCCACTGTGCCCCCACATGATTAATACATGCTTTAATGCATTTCATCATGAAAATGATATGAAGTACAGTGATCCCTCGCTATATCGCTCTTCGCCTTTCACGGCTTCACTTTATCGCGGATTTTATATGTAAGCATATTTAAATATATATCGCTGATTTTTTGCTGGTTCGCGGATTTCTGAGGACAATGGGTCTTTTAATTTCTGGTACATGCTTCCTCAGTTGGTTTGCCCAGTTGATTTCATACAAGGGACGCTATTGGCAGATGGCTGAGAAGCTACCCAACTTACTTTCTCTCTCTCTCTCTTTCTCTCTCATCAGCTTTGTACCAGCGGTGCTTCGCATACTTAAAAGCCAAACAGCCCTATTGATTTGTTTGCTTTCCTCTCTGTTTCCTTTGAAGAGGAAGATATGTTTGCATTCTTTTAATTGTGAGATAGAACTGTCATCTCTGTCTTGTCATGGAGCACAGTTTAAACTTTTGAAAAAGAGACAAATGTTTGTTTGCAGTGTTTGAATAACGTTCCTGTCTCTCTACAACCTCCTGTGTTTCTGCGCAAATCTGTGACCCAAGCATGACAATATAAAAATAACCATATAAACATATGGTTTCTACTTCGCGGATTTTCTTATTTCGCGGGTGGCTCTGGAACGCAACCCCCGCGATGGAGGAGGAATTACTGTATTTATCTTAGCATTCTAAATGATCAGAGAGCAGGAATATCATGAAGTGAATGTATTCTGTGCGGCGATTGCTGCGGCGCCTCCTCAGTACAAGAGGAAGTCAGTTTAAGAAGCACGTACTGATTTAACATGGCTCGGGGAACACTTAACACAAAGCATTTAATGTGCTATATAACTTAAGACGGGGTTTGAGAAAATCTAGTAAATTAAATATTCATTTTACGATGAAGTTTAGTTTATGATGTTCTACTTTAATGACAAATTACGAGAATAAAGTCAACATGTCGTCACACTATTACACAGTACCCAGGTACATTACACTGTATTGAAAACAAATAAAACAAGTACAACTTGGCTTGCAGTATTATCCAGTATTATAGAAACCGTATTTATGCATTTGAACATAATAGTCCACATCTGACCTTTTAAAACCAAAGTATCTCCAGGCAACGGCCGTGACTCCTTTTTTTCGGCAAAAGTTCTTCTGTGTCATCATGTTCAACTTTATCATCAGCTTCAGTTTCGGAATGTTCTCTGTCCATTTTCACTGGGCAATACCTACACTACCTATTTAGCGGTGTAGCAGTGAAAGAGCCCCCACGCAACACCTCTGTGATTAGCGGTGTAGCAATGAAAAAGGACCCCACTTGAACAGTTTCCCGCTGCGCCACATTCCAAATGTCGTTTAGGCAATTTAAACCGGTGTTGCGGTATAAGAAAAATCCATATCATAACAAAAATAAAAAAATGTTTTCGTTCTGAACCGGTATACCGCCCAGCACTACCTCCATCAACATTTCTTGATCTCTTATTTCCCCTATAAATATTATGCTTTCAATATAAGAAATGAAGAGTTCACTGTTTCAGATGAAATCGTGCTGTACTAATGAAAATATTTCACCAAAACAATCCTCCTAAAATTATTCTCAGTCCTTAAGCTAAATAAGAATTCTAGACCTTATATCTAGGGATTTTTTATAAAGTGTGGAAATAATATTCATATACTAACATGTATCCTTGCATGTTTAAAACAAATGCATGCCTTCTGCGTTAGTAAGTAAGCTGCCACTTATGTATGTCACTAGTAAGATGGAAGGGTAATGACTTATCCCACGTATTATAGGAGTCTGTAAAATTGAGTGCCGTGTGGTAAAGTGGAACATAACATTCTTTGGCCGGTTTAATGTAGTTTAAGGGTGCTGATGGGAATGTCCTGTGCTGACAGAGCTGGCCCAGGGTTGGCTTCCTACGTGTTTTGTGTATTGCTCCACTGCAGAACCCAAACAAGGCTGCAGGTACAATTTGTGTTAACCTAATATGCACAATTTGGAGATGTGGGAAGAATAGTAGAGGTATCTGAAGACCTGCAAAAACTACACAGCTGGTAACTAGATATGGTATTTGAACCTAGAATCATTGTGCCGCACTAAGTGTATTGTGCTCTTTAATTTCCTATACGCTGTATTAAAAATGTTGTTTTTCCCCCCCAAAATAACTGAGTTTTAATGTACTACTTTACTGTATTAACATAGTAGGCACTTTATTAAATGTGTCTATAGTTCTTTGTGTGAAGAAAAACTTGAATATTTGGGGAAGCCAATTTAAAGAATAATTAGGATCCAATATGCTAATTTTCATTTTAAAAATTTCAGTTATGGCACTTCTTAATCGCCATTTGCTTAAACTGAAAATGTTCATGTCCCTGTCTGTCTGTCTTCATAGCTCAAATTTTGCAGTCCAAGAATTACACTGCTTGCTCATTTTCAGGAATTTATTGAACACGATGTCTTTCTTTAATATGAAGACCAAAACTGCTCACAATATACTAGATGAGGCCACACTTGTGTATTATAAAGCTAATGTATACACTATACTGTAGAACAAGATATCTTACTAGCCGCCTTAATGATTTCTTTAGTTGACAATAGCATGACCTTAAATACTTTTTGGTAAAAAGGTTGTGTGCCTCTTGATGAGGTCTGTGTATGTTCCATTAGCCATCTTCTACTGCTTACCACATCACCAGTAAGTGAAAGCTGCTGGAAGAGTAGGAAATTAAGTTAAAAGGGGCTCTACATGGCTCCAGCAAAAATGCTGTCACTGTGCTTCAACATACCCCTACCTTACAAAAAAAAAGTTAGAATTTTGTAGTTATAGCTTCATTAGCTTAATTGAGATGCAAATGATACCTCAGTCTTTGACAAATCAACCATGCAAATTACCATATATCAAGGATATTTTTGATGGGGTAGAGTCTAGTGGGTTTTAGACTGAGAAGAGTCTGCAGTAATGAGATTTTAACTGTGAAGTAAATGTAAATTGCATTTGTGTTAGAAACTTTAGTGTTTTCCCCCTGTGGACACTTTTTGTGACTGAAGACAGAGAAGAAAATTAAAATTAGTAAAAACCTTTTATTGATACATACCAGACAAGGGTAAAATGACAGAGAAATACAGTCCTAGGACACCGCACTTCATCTGCCTCGAGCGCAGATGTGCTTGCTCTTTTATAGCTTTTCTAGTCTCCTGATCGTAGACCACGTAAGCAATAAAAATAGCGTCCTGACTCATTTTGTATTATTCCAATTGGTAAAGTCTTTACCCTAAAGGTACATTTTCTTGTCACACACATCATTGAAAGAAAACTTACAGAAAGTATATATGCTTTTTGTCACGTACGCAAAACACAAACAAGTTTGATCATTCTGTCCTATTTTCTGTACTCACACACACACATTTTGTTCAATTACATCATTTTATGTTTTTACACCCCGAAATAGTAATAGCCAAGTGTTTGTAGAAAAAAAAATGTTAATTTGAAATGTTTTGTTTTGTCCTCAGTTTTAAAAACCCTCACGATCTGCGTAAACATATGGATACCCATAATGAAGGAGCTGCTTTCCACTGCAGTGTGGAAGGATGTAAATACTCCTCCCGAATGGCACACACCATGAACCAGCACTACAGAAGAGTCCATGAGGTATGCTGCATTATTTCTCCTTAGTTTTATGGATCGGTGATGTGTTATACTGGTAAAGCATAATGTGTATTTAATGTAATTAATTACACTTTAGTTTGTGTGTTCTATTAATTGGCACTACATTTCCACACCAAATAAAGGGGAGGAAATAGGCACATAAGGAGGGGGATTTATGTGTTATCAATAAACTAGTGTGAGGGGGTAGAATCCTTAGTGTGTGTATAGAAATGTTCCTGTAATTTTTTTTTTTTTATTTTTTTTATGCTAATTTGAAACCTGGGTTGTTTATGTTCTATACAGTGCATCTGGAAAGTATTCACAGCGCACCACTTTTTCCACATTTTATGTTACAGCCTTATTCCAAAATATATTTAATTCATTTTTTTCCTCAGAATTCTACGCACAACACCCCATAATGACAACATGACTAAAGTTTACTTGAGATTTTTGCAAATTTATTAAAAATAAAAAAATTGAGAAAGTACATGTACATAAGTATTCACAGCCTTTGCCATGAAGCTCAAAATTGAGCTCAGGTGCATCCTGTTTTCCCTGATCATCCTTGATGTTTCTGCAGCTTAATTGGAGTCCACCTCTGGTAAATTCAGTTGATTGGACATGATTTGGAAAGGCGCACACCTGTCTATATAAGGTCCCACAGTTGACAGTTCATGTCAGAGCACAAACCAGCATGAAGTCAAAGGAATCGTCTGTAGACCTCCAAGACAGGATTGTCTCGAGGCACAAATCTGGGGAAGGTTAGAGAAAAATTTCTGCTGCTTTTGAAGGTCCCAATGAGCACAGTGGCCTCCATCATCTGTAAGTGGAAGAAGTTCGAAACCACCAGGACTCTTCCTAGAGCTGGCCGGCCATCTAAACTGAGTGATCGGGGGAGAAGGGCCTTAGTCAGGGAGGTGACCAAGAACCCGATGGTCACTCTGTCAGAGCTCCTGTGTGGAGAGAGGAGAACCTTCCAGAAGGACAACCATCTCTGCAGCAATCTACCAATCAGGCCTGTATGGTAGAGTGGCCAGACGGAAGCCATTCCTTAGTAAAAGGCACCTAAAGGACTGTCCGACCATGAGAAAGAAAATTGTCTGGTCTAATGAGACAAAGATTGAACTTTTTGGTGTGAATGCCAGGCGTCACGTTTGGAGGAAACCAGGCACCGCTCATCACCAGGCCAATACCATTCCTACAGTGAAGCATGGTGGTGGCAGCATCATGCTGTGGGGATGTTTTTCAGTGGCAGGGACTGTGAGACTAGTCAAGATAAAGGGAAAGATGACTGCAGCAATGTACAGAGACATCCTGGATGAAAACCTGCTCCAGAGCGCTCTTGACCTCAGACTGGGGCGACGGTTCATCTTTCAGCAGGACAACGACCCTAAGCACACAGCCAAGATATCAAAGGAGTGGCTTCAGGACAACTCTGTGAATGTCCTTGAGTGGCCCAGCCAGTGTCCAAACTTGAATCCGATCTCTGGAGAGATCTTAAAATGGCTGTGCACCGACGCTTCCCATCCCACCTGATGGAGCTTGAGAGGTGCTGCAAAGAGGAATGGGCGAAACTGGCCAAGGATAGGTGTACCAAGCTTATGGCATCATATCCACATTACTAACCGAGAATGCTAAACCGGATGGACGCAGGGACATCCAGCCATGGGCCGTAGCCGCAAAAAGACGTACTGCGCAGGTGCCCCAAGAAATGAGGCGCCGCAAGAGGCAGCCGCGACCACAGAAAAAAGGATTGAGCACAGAAAAAAGGAGTCAAACGCAGGCGACACACACAGCGCCGCACGAGCACCCAGCCACACACAAGCAACGGACAGGACGCACACAAAGAGGACGATTCAACAAGCCCCTGGCACACAAAAAAAAAAGAGCCCGCAACCCCCCCACACACAAGCAACAGACGGGACACACACAAAGAGGAGGATTCAACAAGTTTGATTCAAACGCAGGCGACGCACACAGCGCCGCACGAGCACACCCACCCCCACCCCCCCACACAAGCAACGGACGGGAGGACAAAATAAATAAACGCAGAAGTCTACACCGCGCATCTCAAATGCCGGAAAACAAGCAGGCAAGGCTCCAAAAAGAGAAAGCTCAACTGACCGACATACAAAAACGGGCAAGGCTCAATACAAACAATGCACGCCGTAGCCGCAAAAAGACGTACTGCGCAGGCGCTCCAAGAAATGAGGCACCGCGAGAGGCGGCCGCGACCACAGAAAAAGTATTGAGCACAGAAAAAAGGAATCAAACGCAGGCGACGCGCACAGCGCTGCACGAGCACCCCCCCCAATCATCCCCCCCCCACACAAGCAACGGACGGGACACACACAAAGAGGTGGGTTCAACATGCCCCTGGCACACAAAAAGAAAAGACGTGAGCACCACACAAAGCCCATTGGACACTAAACGGGACAGACTACGGACATAGCACACGAAACGTACACAAAAACGACGATTCAGACCCACGACCACAGTAACATAAATAACAAATGACACACAAAGCCCCATTTCTAAATGGACCGTCCGTATTAAACATACGCCATCTCAACACGTTCACAATATGCAGCATAGGTAGATCTCATTACAATGAGGCACTATTAACCGTTCAACCGCAGAAAAGGCTCCATATTAACAGTGAGTGCGATCCTCCTTATTACTTTATCCATATTTCTCACTCTCAAGAACAAACAAGTCATGAATTCACGATCACGGGTACAAAACGATACCGCTCGGATAACGGGACCAAATACAATTGACACTATGCAGCATAGGTGGATCTCATTACAATAAGGCACTATTAACCGTTCAACCGCAGAAAAGGCTCCATATTAACAGTGAGTGCGATCCTCCTTATTACTTATCCATATTTCTAGAAGAAAAAATGTCTCGGCTCCAAAAACGCAAAGCTCAACTAACACAGTTACAGAAACGAACCCAAATGGACAGACACACTGAACGTAGACGCATGCAGGGCGCGTCTCTCCGTGCTGCATCGAAACAGGCATGAGTTCAAACCGAAAGACCTCGCGTCTCAGACATACAGAAACGGCAGCGAGGGGACAAAATAAATAAACGCAGAAGTCTACACCGCGCATCTCAAATGCCGGAAAACAAGCAGGCAAGGCTCCAAAAAGAGAAAGCTCAACTGACCGACATACAAAAACGGGCAAGGCTGAATACAAACAATGCACGCCGTACACTACAACGGGGTTCTCACACAGCACAAGCAAATCGATTACAGCTCCAAAACAACACGTCCCAAATACTGGACATACAACGACGCGCCTCTCAAACGGCACAAGCAAAACATACACGTCACGGACATCAACACCAGACACCTGCTAAACGCTTGCGTTAGCTGACAACGCGTTCAATAATGAGTCCACTATTCAGGACAATTCATTAGGATTAATGAATGTCATTTGCAATCATTGTCATTCACTTAACTTCCCTAAAGAAACAACTAGCAATACAAGTAATGAATTTACGCGTTGTTCTCAAATGGGTCAAATTAGACTGCCTCCTTTACATTCATATCCTGAATATCCACAGAAGCTTCTAACTAACGATGTACCTAAAAGTAAAAACTTTATGAACTGCATTAGATCCTACAATAGTTCATTTGCTTTTGCATCTACCGGAGTAAATATCCGGCCACCAAAAGGCAATGGCCCATACTGCTTTCGCATATGTGCACAAATACTGCATCGCATTGGAACAGTGCACCCTGAAACAAATCAACAACGCAAATATGCCTAAATCTACATCCTAGATCCAGATGACGCAATCTATCAATCAAAGTGCTGAATCGCAACAGGCACGGATTCAAAACGAAACAGCTCCCATCTCAGACATACGTTAACGGCAGCGAAGGCTACAACGGGCTTCTCACACAGCACAGGCAAATCGATTACAGCTCCAAAACAACACGTCCCAAATACTACACATACAACAACGCGCCTCTCAAACGGCACAAGCAAAACATACACCAGGAAAATTCATTCGGATTAATGAATGTCATTTGCAATCATTGTCATTCAGTTCACTTCCCTGAAGAAACAACTGGCAATACAAGTAATACATTTACACGTTGTTGTCAAAAGGGTCAAATTAGACTGCCTCCTTTACATTCATATCCTGAATATCTACAGAAGCTTCTAACTAACGATGTACCTGAAAGTGAAATCTTTATGAACTGCATTAGATCCTACAAATCGGTATCCACTATGAACATTAACGATGGCACTGCACGTGACATCCGTCTTGCAAAACTGTTAATTATTGATGAATGTACAATGGCATCCAGTCACTTACTCAACACCATTCATAAACTTCTACAAACGTTTATGAATAATAATATTCCCTTTGGAGGAAAGGTACTTTTATTAGGAGGAGATTTTAGACAGTGCTTAGCTATTCTTCCACATGCCATGCGCTCAGCTATTGTTCAGTGCACCTTAAAATATGCAGACAATTGTCATTGCTTTCAAAAGATAGTTAGTACAAAACATACGATGTCCAGAACCAGATCATAACAATTGCTTATTACAACTGGGAGATGGTACACTCACCAATACAGATGGACTTCACCCAGATATTATTACAATTCCTCAAGCCTTTATCTGCGACGACTTAGTTACAGACAGATTTGGAACAGCAATCTCATTACACCAAATGCCCCTTTTAACACAATGCACTATATTATGTCCAAAAAATATTAATGTGGAAAACATAAATACCCAAGTCATTCCATTACTTCCTGCAGAGACACCACTCTTTCTAAGCTCTGACAAACTTGACTCTGATCACGACAATAACCATCTTCATTGACATTACAAGTTCTGACCTGGAATTACCTTTTACACTTAAACGGTGTGTACAAAGAAATTTTCCAATAAACCTTTACACTGTGCCACACACTTTATTGTTTGCTTTCTGTTTGCATCATCTACACCTTCACACTATTCTATATCTCATTCATACATCACGCTCTTTGTCATTCCCAACACCAGGGGTTGGCGAGTGAAGCGAGCAGGGGGCGGAGCCCCCTAGTTTAAAAAGACTTGAGGCTGTAATTGCTGCCAAAGGTGCATCAACAAAGTATTGAGCAAAGGCTGTGAATACTTCATGTACATGTGATTTCTCAATTTTTTTATTTTTAATAAATTTGCAAAAACCTCAAGTAAACTTTTTTCACGTTGTCATCATGGGGTGTTGTGTGTAGAATTCTGAGTGGGGAAAAAAATGAATTTAATCCATTTTGGAATAAGGCTGTAACATCATAAAATGTGGAAAAAGTGATGCGCTGTGAATACTTCCCGGATGCACTGTATGTGCACTCTTCATTTTACATTGTAGACTAGTCCTTCTTTTGACTTGTGTACAAATGTAATACTGGGGGGTGTGTTGTACTGTGTAAATGTCAAGCTCTTAATCTAGTCAAATGTTTGTGACCTCATTGAATAAAATTACAGCAAATATCTAGTGTTTTCCAAAAACTTGATGGTGAGAATGTGTTTTGTTCACAAACTTAGAGAAATGTTAGAACTGTTAACATTTGAATCTGATGATTGCATATCGCGCGGAACTGACCTCTGTACTATTCTTTCCTCTGCATGTCCTGGAGTATAAAAGAAACAACCCCATGCACCCAAAAGTGGACACTGGCAAGATCGGGGGGGGGGGGGGGGGAATAAAAATAAACGGTCACTGATTACACGTGCAAGAAGGCGTGCAAATGAATATGAATAATGTTGCATCAGTGCCACAATGTTTTCCAAAATGTACTATACAGGTCATAAAATGAGTTATTCCAAATATCATATATACCTATGTCTGTTTTTTGTCAGTGCTGTGATGACATCATCTATAATAATAAAAGGCAAAGCCCTCACTGACTGACTGATTGACTCACTCACTGACTGACTGACTGACTCATCACTAATTCTCCAACTTCCCGTGTAGGTGGAAGGCTGAAATTTGGCAGGCTGATTCCTTACAGCTTACTTACAAAAGTTAGGCAGGTTTCATTTCGAAATTCAAGGCGTAATGGTCATAACTGGAACCTCTTTTTTGACAATATACTGTAATGGACGGCAGCTCGATGGCCGTGGGAGGCGGAGTTGAGTCTCACGTCATCACGCCTCCCACGTAATCACGTGAAAAGACTGTGAACGCAGTAGGGAGAAATGAAGGAAGAGCCGCAAACCGCGAAGAACAAAAAATTCATTAAACAATTGAGAAGGGAGCGAAACAATAAGAAGCGAGCGACTGAAGCATACAAGCATCTTCATAAGGGAAACAAAGCGCAGTGTAAAACATAAGTTTAAATTTAGTTTATAGAAACACTCCCGCTGCGGATTGCAATAACATATTCGCGAGAAGTTTAATGAGAAGACACGAGGTATAAACGAACCACACGCCGTAGCGCAACGTTAGGGGCTTCACCTCTGCCGCTGACGTTCGAGATTCGATTCCCAAGAGGGGATGCAATGAGTGTGTACGCATGAAGAGCACAGAATTAGGGCGAAAACACGTGTCGCATACTCTTTGCATAATTTGAAAGTAAACAATTTCAACCATTCTATGATCTGCTTCTCGCAACTAAAAGACGGCACATGGCGGATGTTAGCCGACTTGCTGACCGCAACGTTAGGG